>NC_092460.1:101134354-101371424 GCF_047495875.1 Pithys albifrons albifrons | reverse complement strand
CTTCTCTGGCCCCGCTCCAGCCCCTCAAGCTCTTACCTCAACTGAGGGGCCCAGAACTGAACACAGTATTGATATATTTACACATAGATATGGATATATAGACACAGAAATATAAAGACATATATATGAATATGTTTCCACGTGTATATAAATATATAGACATAAGAACATAGGCACATATATATATATAAACACACATATATAAATATATACCAACGTGTTAATAAATTAACAGAAACATGTGAATAGATCCACACATATATATTGATAGATTTATATATATGAATATATGACCAATCCCTGTTTCCATCTCCAACATGGACCAATTCCTGTTTCCATCTCTCTCACATGGACCAATCCCTGTTTCCATCTCTCCTACATGGACCAATTCCTGTTTCCAACATGGACCAATCCCTATTTCCATCTCCAACATGGACCAATCCCTGTTTCCATCTCCAACATGGACCAATCCCTGTTTCCATCTCTCCAACATGAACCAATCCCTGTTTCCAACATGGACCAATCCCTGTTTCCATCATGGACCAATCCCTGTTTCCATCTCTCCAACATGGACCAATCCCTGTTTCCATCTCTCCAACATGGACCAATCCCTGTTTCCATCTCTCTCACATGGACCAATCCCTGTTTCCATCTCTCCAACATGGACCAATCCCTGTTTCCATCTCCAACATGGACCAATCCCTGTTTCCATCTCTCCAACATGGACCAATCCCTGTTTCCAGCATGGACCAATCCCTGTTTCCATCTCCAACATGGACCAATCCCTGTTTCCATCTCCAACATGGACCAATCCCTGTTTCCATCTCTCCAACATGGACCAATCCCTGTTTCCATCTCTCCAACATGGACCAATCCCTGTTTCCATCTCCAACATGGACCAATCCCTGTTTCCATCTCTCCAACATGGACCAATCCCTGTTTCCATCTCCAACATGGACCAATCCCTGTTTCCATCTCTCCCACATGGACCAATCCCTGTTTCCATCTCTCCCACATGGACCAATCCCTGTTTCCATCTCCAACATGGACCAATCCCTGTTTCCATCTCTCCAACATGGATCAATCCCTGTTTCCAACATGGACCAATCGCTGTTTCCAACATGGATCAATCCCTGTTTCCATCTCTCCCACATGGACCAATTCCTTTTTTCCAGCTCCAACATCTCCAAATTCCCAGTGCTGATGCCACCCCAGTTTGGTGACATCCCCAGTTTGGTGACACCAGTGCTGATGCCACCCCAATTGGTGACACCATTGCTGATGCCACCCCAGTTTGGTGACATCCCCAGTTTGGTGACATCCCCAGTCTTGATGTCATCCGAGTTGGTGACATCCCAGTGCTGATGCCACCCCCGTTTGGTGACACCATTGCTGATGCCACCCCAGTTTGGTGACATCCCCAGTTGGTGACACCATTGCTGATGCCACTCCACTTTGGTGACATCCCCAGTTTGGTGACACCAGTGCTGATGCCACCCCAGCTGGTGACATCCCCAGGCTGATGCCACCCCAGCTGTTGACACCAGTGCTGATGCCACCCCACTTTGGTGACATCCCCAGTTTGGTAACACCAGTGCTGATGCCACCCCAGTTTGGTGACATCCCCAAGCTGATGCCACCCCAGTTTGGTGACACCATTGCTGATGCCACCCCAGTTTGGTGACACCAGTGCTGATGCCACCCCAGTTTGGTGACATCCCCAGTTGGTGACATCCACAGTGCTGATGCCACCCCAGTTTGGTGACATCACCAGTTTGATGCCACCCCAATTTGGTGACACCATTGCTGATGCCACCCCACTTTGGTGACATCCCCACTTTGGTGACACCATTGCTGATGCCACCCCAGTTGGTGCCACCCCCACCCCCGGCCCCAGCGCAGTCCCCCCCGCGGTCCGCCACAGCCTCCCCAGCCCGTGACGTCTCCGCCGCCTCTGAGCTCATCCTTTAATCCAATCAATCCCGACCGGCGGCTCCGCGTCGCGACTCGCGACTCCAACCCCCGATCCTCCTTTTATTTATTCCCGGGGGAAGGTTTTTCCAGGGAGGAAAAACCCCCCCCCGAGGAGGAGCCGCGGCACATCCAGGCGGTGCCAACCCCGGGGGTGGCACCCGATGCCTCTTTCCTGGCACTGAGAGCGCGGCGAGTCCTTTCCCACCCCGACCAGGTGAGATCCTTGGATTTTCCAAACTTGGAATGTTTCCTCGGGAAAAGCTTTTTCTGTACGGGGGAGGGGGAATAAATCAAGGTAGGGAAGAGTTCTTTGGAATATTAAAATATTCCTCTCCTTTTTTAAGGATTTTTGGAGGGATATCACATTGTGGGGAATGGGAATAGGGCTGGAATTCCCGGGAAAACGGGAAAAAAATAGGGAGGGAAATCACTGCTGGGAGCGACGGGACAGGGAGGAGGGATGGGGAGATCCATCCCCAGCGAGCACAGCTGGAATTTTCTGGGAGAAACCCATTGGAAAAGTGGAGCTGGAATGGGGCAGGGAGAGTTTGAAGAGTCTCCAGGTCTCATTCAGGGAATTGTGGCATTCCAGAGTTACTTTTCCATGGGGAAAAATCGGCTGCCGAGGGAGGAGTCGGAGCCAACCCGCTCCCTCTTTGCTGAGCAGGTTCTTCTCCTCCTTTCAAGGCGGATTTTCAGCTCCATCCCCGCGGAATTCCTGTGGAATTCCCACGGCAATCCCTGTCTAATTCCCACCACAATCCCTGTCGAATTCCCACAGCAAATCCTTTCGAATTCCCACCACAATCCCTGTCGAATTCCCACCACAATCCCTGTCGAATTCCCGCCGCAATTCCCGTCGAATTCCCACATCAATCCCCCCCCAGCTCAGCAGATCCAACTCCGACTTCCCTCAGCTCCGCCACGGGCGGGGTTGGATTTCTTTCCCTGGAGGAAAACCCAATTCCAGCTTCTTCCCAAACTTTCGGGGCACAAAAATAAACCCAATTCCCAAATCCAAAGCTGCTTTTTCCTCGATTTTGGCTCTTTTTGCGGGATCTCCATCCCAGAGAAGAGCAGGAAAACGGGCACTGGGTGTGGATTATTCCAAGCCGAGTTGGTTTCCCTCTTGTTCTGCCTTTCCCAAGGCTCAGCTGAGATTCCCAAAGCCTGGAAAATCCCGAGGAATCCTCGGGAGAAGCCACAGGGCTCGGTCAGAGGGGGAGATGCTGCTCCCAAAATCCAGAGACAGCTCAGAGCAGCTCAGATCCCTCCCTGACATTCCCACTCCCCTCCCAGCAACATTCCCAGCGGGAAAAACTCGGAATTCCCAAATTCCTGCCCTCACCATCCCGCCCTGCAGGGACTCCAGGGGTTTTTGGGGAAGGGAATGGGAAGGGAAAACATCCAAGGGAAGGGGTTGGGGGTGGGAGAAAATCTCCATCCTACTGAGCTTTTCCAAGAGAAACCACCCCAGGAAAATTCCCACTCTGAGGGAGAGGAAAGGGAAAAATTAAGGGATAGACCTGCCCAAAAATTCCCACTCTGAGGGAGAGGAAAGGGGAAAATTAAGGGATAGACCTGCCCAAAAATTCCCACTCTGAGGGAGAGGAAAGGGAAAATTAAAGGGATAAATCTGCCCAAAAATTCCCACTCTGAGGGAGAGGAAAGGGGAAAATAAAGGGATAAACCTGCCCAAAAATTCCCACTCTGAGGGAGAGGAAAGGGGAAAATTAAAGGGATAAACCTGCCCAAAAATTCCCACTCTGAGGGAGAGGAAAGGGAAAATTAAAGGGATAAACTTGCCCAAAAATTCCCACTCTGAGGGAGAGGAAAAGGGAAAATTAAGGGGATGAATTTGCCCAAAAATTCCCACTCTGAGGGAGAGGAAAAGGGAAAATTAAGGGGATGAATTTGCCCAAAAATTCCCACTCTGAGGGGCAGAAAAGGGCAGAGTTTGAGGGATAAAAATCCCAAAATTTCCCAGTCTGGGGAACAGCAAAGAGAAAAATTAAGGGGATAAACCTGCCCCAAAACTGCCCATTCCTGGGACAGCAAAGGGAATAATTAAAGGGATAAACTTGCCCAAAAATTCCCACTCTGAGGGAGAGGAAAGGGAAAAATTAAGGGGATGAACCTGTCCCAAAATTCCCATTTCAAGACATGGAAAAAGGTGGATTTCAGAGGACAAAAATCACCCAAATCTTCCCCATTTCAAGGACAGCAAAGGGCAAAATTAAAGGAATAAACCTGCCCAAAATTCCCATCCCAAGACACGGCAAAGGGTGGAGTCAAGAGGATAAATCTGCCCAAAATTTCCCCTTTCCATGGACAGCAAAGAGTTAAGGGAACAAATCTGGCCAAAATTCCCAGTCTGGGAGAGAGGAAAGGGGAAAATAAAGGGATAAACCTGCCCCAAAAACTGCCCCTTCCTGGGATAGCAAAGGGGAAAATAAAGGGATAAACCTGCCCAAAAATTCCCACTCTGAGGGAGAGGAAAGGGGAAAATTAAAGGGATAAATCTGCCCAAAAATTCCCACTCTGAGAGAGAGGAAAGGGGAAAATTAAAGGGATAAATCTGCCCAAAAATTCCCACTTTGACAGAGAGGAAAAGAGAAAATTAAGGGGATGAACTTGCCCAAAAATTCCCACTCTGAGGGGCAGAAAAGGGCAGAGTTTGAGGGATAAAAATCCCCAAATTTCCCAGTCTGGGGAACAGCAAAGAGAAAAATTAAGGGGATAAACCTGCCCCAAAACTGCCCATTCCTGGGAGAGCAAAGGGAATAATTAAGGGGATAAACTTGCCCAAAAATTCCACTCTGAGAGAGAGGAAAGGGAAAAATTAAGGGGATGAACCTGTCCCAAAATTCCCATTTCAAGACATGGAAAAAGGTGGATTTCAGAGGATAAAAGTCACCCAAATCTTCTCCTTTTCATGGACAGCAAAGGGCAAAATTAAAGGAATAAATCTGCCCAAAATTCCCATTCCAAGACACGGCAAAGGGTGGAGTCAAGAGGACAAATCTGCCCAAAATTTCCCCTTTCCATGGACAGCAAAGAGTTAAGGGAACAAATCTGGCCAAAATTCCCAGTCTGGGAGAGAGGAAAGGGGAAAATAAAGGGGATAAACCTGCCCCAAAACTGCCCCTTCCTGGGACAGCAAAGGGGAAAATAAAGGGATAAACCTGCCCAAAAATTCCCACTCTGAGGGAGAGGAAAGGGGAAAATTAAGGGATAAACTTGCCCAAAAATTCCCACTCTGAGAGAGAGGAAAAGGGAAAATTAAGGGATAAACCTGCCCAAAAATTCCCACTCTGAGAGAGAGGAAAGGGGAAAATTAAGGGATAAACCTGCCCAAAAATTCCCACTCTGAGAGAGAGGAAAAGGGAAAATTAAAGGGATAAACCTGCCCAAAAATTCCCACTCTGAGGGGCAGAAAAGGGAAAATTAAAGGGATAAACCTGCCCAAAATTTCCCACCCTGAGGGAGAGGAAAGGGGAAAATTAAGGGATAAACCTGCCCAAAATTCCCACTCTGAGGGGCAGAAAAGGGAAAATTAAGGGATAAACTTGCCCAAAAATTCCCACTCTGAGGGAGAGGAATGGGAAAAATTAAGGGAGAAACTTGCCCAAAAATTCCCACTCTGAGGGGCAGAAAAGGGAAAATTAAAGGGATAAACCTGCCCAAAAATTCCCACTCTGAGGGAGAGGAAAAGGGAAAATTAAAGGGATAAACCTGCCCAAAATTCCCACTCTGAGGGGCAGAAAAGGGCAGAGTTTGAGGGATAAAAATCCCCAAATTTCCCAGTCTGGGGAACAGCAAAGAGAAAAATTAAGGGGATAAACCTGCCCAAAAATTCCCACTCTGAGGGAGAGGAAAGGGAAAAATTAAGGGATAAATCTGCCCAAAAATTCCCAGTCTGACAGAGAGGAAAAGGGATAAATTAAGGGGATGAATTTGCCCAAAAATTCCCACTCTGAGTGGCAGAAAAGGGCAGAGTTTGAGGGATAAAAATCCCCAAATTTCCCAGTCTGGGGAACAGCAAAGAGAAAAATTAAGGGGATAAACCTGCCCCAAAACTGCCCATTCCTGGGAGAGCAAAGGGAATAATTAAGGGGATAAACCTGCCCAAAAATTCCCACTCTGAGGGGCAGAAAAGGGAAAATTAAAGGGATAAACCTGCCCAAAAATTCCCACTCTGAGGGACAGCAAAGGGGAAAATTAAGGGATAAACCTGCCCAAAAATTCCCACTCTGAGGGAGAGGAAAGGGCAAAATTAAGGGGATGAACCTGTTCCAAAATTCCCATTTCAAGACATGGAAAAAGGTGGATTTCAGAGGATAAAAATCACCCAAATCTTCCCCATTTCAAGGACAGCAAAGGGTAAAATTAAAGGAATAAACCTGCCCAAAATTCCCATTCCAAGACACTGCAAAGGGTGGAGTCAAGAGGATAAAATGGCCAAAATTTCCCCTTTCCATGGACAGCAAAGAGTTAAGGGAACAAATCTGGCCAAAATTCCCAGTCTGGGAGAGAGGAAAGGGGAAAATAAAGGGATAAACTTGCCCCAAAACTGCCCCTTCCTGGGATAGCAAAGGGGAGAATAAAGGGATAAACCTGCCCAAAAATTCCCACTCTGAGGGAGAGGAAAGGGGAAAATTAAGGGATAAACGTGCCCAAAAATTCCCACTCTGAGGGGCAGAAAAGGGAAAATTAAAGGGATAAACCTGCCCAAAAATTCCCACTCTGAGAGGTAGAAAAGGGAAAATTAAAGGGATAAACCTGCCCAAAAATTCCCACTCTGAGGGATAGAAAAGGGGAAAATTAAGGGATAAACCTGCCCAAAAATTCCCACTCTGAGGGGCAGAAAAGGGCAGAGTTTGAGGGATAAAAATCCCCAAATTTCCCAGTCTGGGAAACAGCAAAGAGAAAAATCAATGGGATAAACCTGCCCCAAAACTGCCCATTCCTGGGACAGCAAAGGGAATAATTAAGGGGATAAACCTGCCCAAAAATTCCACTCTGAGGGAGAGGAAAGGGGAAAATTAAGGGGATGAACCTGTTCCAAAATTCCCATTTCAAGACATGGAAAAAGGTGGATTTCAGAGGATAAAAATCACCCAAATCTTCCCCATTTCATGGACAGCAAAGGGCAAAATTAAAGGAATAAACCTGCCCAAAATTCCCATCCCAAGACACGGCAAAGGTGGATTTCCGAGGACATTTCAGGATTGTCCCGCACCGGGAATTGCCGTGCGGTGTCTTTGCCACAAGGTGGGGCGCGGAGATTGGGAATGGCAGGAATTTCCAGCCTGGAGAGCTCCGGTGCCACCTGGAGATCCTTTGCCACCCTGGGCATGGGCAGAGACCCCGCGCCAGGAGTTTTTAGGAGCCTTTGGGAGCCGCCGGGTGGGATTCCAGGGGGATAAGGCGCTTCCAGGAGACACAGGACATGGAGATGGGAATGTTTGTGGAGCTGGAGGGTTATCCAGGGATTTCCAGCCCTTCCCAAGATCTCAAAATGACCATATTTCAAGTGGTGCTGCCACCTGGGACTGGGATCCCGATTGTCCCACCTGGACTGGGATCCCCCCATCTCACCTGGAATAGGATCCCTCCATCCCATGGGACTGGGATCCCCCCATCTCACCTGGAATGGGATCCCACCATCCCACGGGACTGGGATCCCTCCCCCATCCCACCTGGACTGGGATCCCCTCCATCCCATGGGACTGGGATCCCCCTCATCCCACCTGGACTGGGATCCCCCCATCTCACCTGGAATGGGACCCCCCCCATCCTACCTGGACTGGGGTGCCCCCATTCCACCTGGAATGGGATCCCCCCATCTCACCTGGAATGGGATCCCCCTCATCCTACCTGGACTGGGATCCCCCCGTCTCACCTGGAATGGGATCCCCCCGTCCCACCTGGACTGGGGTGCCCCCATTCCACCTGGAATGGGATCCCCCCCATCCCACCTGGACTGGGATCCCCCCCATCCCATCTGGACTGGGATCCCGATTATCCCACCTGGACTGGGATCCCCTCCATCCCATCTGGACTGGGATCCCGATTATCCCACCTGGACTGGGATCCCACCATCCCGCCTGGGACTAGGATCCCCCCATCCCACATGGACTGGGATCCCCCTCATCCCACCTGGACTGGGATCCCCCCCATCCCAGAGGACACAAGGGACAGGAGGAGACAGAGGACGGGGGGGACAGGGGGAACACAAGGGACAGGAGGGACATGGGACAGGAGAGGACAAAGGGGACAGGAGGGGTCGGGGGGGCACAGGAGACAGGGGGACACGGGACAGGGGGCAGAGGAGGGGACGGGCAGACAGAGGGGACGGGGGACAGGAGGGGTCGGGGGGGGGACAGGAGAGGATGGGGAGACACAGGGGACAGGAGGGGACGGGGGGACAGGGGAGGACAGGAAGGGGCAGGAGAGACACGGGGGACAGCGGGGACAGGGGGGACAACAGGGGACACGACGGCAGGCAGGGCACCATGGGGGTCCCAGTCCCGTGGGATGGTGGGAACCCCAGTCCCGTGGGATGGTGGGAATCCCAGTCCCGTGGGAAGCTCACCTGTCCCTTCCTGCCCTCCCCTGCCATGGGAGACTCACGTCCCTCCCTGCCCTCCCCTGGGTGGGGATCACGGAGCTGACCCGGGGGAGGAGCTCAGGGAATGGAGGAGCACAAGGACAGGATGGTTCTCAGCTCAGGGAATGAGGCAGGACGAGGAGAGGACATTTCTCCAGCCCAGGGAATGGGGGAGGATAAGGAGAGGACGTTTCTCCAGCCCAGGGAATGGGGGAGGATAAGGAGAGGACGTTTCTCCACCCAGGGAATGGGGGAGAATAAAGAGAGGACGTTTCTCTGCCCTGACAATGGGGGAGGACAAGCACAGGACATTTCTCCAGCCCAGGGAATGGAGGACAAGGAGTGGATGTTTCTCCAGCTCAGGGAATGAGGGAGGACAAAGAGAGGATGTTTCTCCAGCTCAGGAAATGGGGGAGGATGAGGAGAGGATGTTTCTCCAGCCTAGGGAATGCAGGACAAAGAGAGGATGTTTCTCCAGCCCAGGGAGTGGAGGAGGATGAGGAGAGAACGTTTCTCCAACCCAGGGAATGAGGGAGGACAAAGAGAGGACGTTTCTCCAGCCCAGGGAAGGGGGGAGGATGAAGAGAGGACATTTCTCCAGCCCAGGGAATGGAGGAGGACAATGACAGGATGGCTCTCCAGCCCAAGGAATGAAGGAGGATGAGGACAGGACATTTCTCCAGCCCAGGGAATGAGGGAGGACAAAGAGAGGACGTTTCTCCAGCTCAGGGAATGAGGTAGGACGAGGAGAGGATGTTTCTCCAGCCCAGGGAATGAAGGAGGATGAGGACAGGACATTTCTCCAGCCCAGGGAATGGGGGAGGACAAGGAGAAGACGTTTCTCCAGCTCAGGGAATGAAGGAGGACGAGGAGAGCATGTTTCTCCAGCCCAGGGAATGAGGAGTGGGGGAGGACAAGGAGAGGACGTTTCTCCAGCTCAGGGAATGGAGGAGGACAAGGACAGGACGTTTCTCCAGCCCAGGGAATGGAGGAGGACAAGGACAGGACGTTTCTCCAGCCCAGGGAATGGGGGAGGACAAGGACAGGGCGTTTCTCCAGCCCAGGGAACGGGGGAGGACAAGGACAGGACATTTCTCCAACCCCGATGCCACAGGAATCTCACGCCCCTCCCTGCCCTCCCCAGGTGTGTCCCCCCCGGTGCCAGGATGTGCCCCCCCAGGCTGGTGCTGCTGCTGCTGGTGCTGAGCGCCGTGCCCAGCCGTGCCCTGCGCCTCTCGGACGCCGCGTCCCTGCTCAGCTGCCTGGACGCGGCGCTGGCCGAGGCGCGCCAGGAGCTCCCCGAGGAAAACTCCGTCCTGGACAAGCGCGGCTTCGCCTCCTCCTCCCTGGAAGCGTCCCAGGAGGATGAAGAGCTGGAGGAAGAGCTGGGCAAAAGGACATACCCGGTGCAAGGCCACCAAAAATACGTGTTGCAGGCGCAGGGGAAGGGCAAGGCGTTCCAGAACCGCGCCAAGAGCGAGCGGCGCGCCAAGGTCACCCTGTCGCTGGATGTGCCCACCAACATCATGAACATCCTCTTCAACATCGCCAAGGCCAAGAACTTGCGGGCCAAAGCGGCGGCCAATGCCCACCTGATGGCCCAGATCGGGCGCAGGAAGTGACAGGGGCAGGGCTGGGCCACCCCCACCCCGGCCAGCGGGGCCACCCCCCGGCCAGAGGGGACTGATGGCCAGGGTTGGGATGGGTGTTGTGTGTCTCTGACCCATCGAGCCACCCCAGTTTCGTGTCTCCTCCTCCTCCTTCCCTCCTCCCTGATCTCTTCCCTCACTCCTGGACTTTTCCATGCGCTGGGAAGAGGCTCCTGCCCACACGGGATGTGCCATCTGGGAAAGGTCCTGATTAAAGCTGCGCCCTCTGGAGTTCCCAGTGGGTTTTCCCATCACTTCGTTCTCCCGTTGCTCTGTTGGATCCGTGTCCAAAACCTCCCTCCAGCTCCACCTCGTGGCCCTGTCCCCACCACGGTCTGGTCCTACTCCCAGTTCCACACACACAATTCCCTGGGGAGGGAAAAGCCAGGAAGCCTCGGGAGGGATTTCCCAGTTTTTCCTCCTGGGATTTGATTCCCTGTGTTTTAAGGTTGTGTTGCACCCACCCCGTTCCCCACCAGCACCTTCAGCATCAACCTGCCCATCAGGAGTGTCCCCAGGTGAGTTTGGAGCCCCAAAAGCTGCAGGTGCCTCCAAACACACCCCGTGGGGTCTGTCCCATCCACTCCTGCCCCAGTTTTTCAGCTGCTCCAGCTCCAGCTCCTCACCCACAGCCCATCCATGTCCACCCTGGTCTTTCCCACCCTCCAAGCTCACCAAGCTCCCACCAATTCCCTTTGGATTATTTATCCCTTCCTCTAAATCTCCTTTCCTCTTCACCTCCCAGCCCAGCTCCAGGATGGAATTCCACCTGTCCCTTCCATCCCTGCAGGGGTGGGAGGTGGGGAAGACCTTGGCCCTTCTCCCCCAGGAGGTGTTTGCCATGGGGGGCACTCCAGGTGGGACCCCCAAGGGTTGGAGGGGTGACAGAGGGTCCCACACCTGCAGGGATGCAGCTGGAGGCATCTCCTCTCTATCCCATGGGACTGTAACCTCCTGCCTCAGCTCCAAGGGCACACAAGGAGGTCTTTCCATGTTGGAATCTCCCATAATCTTGGATTATGTGGCCATTTATATCTATCTTATAAAGATTTATACATTTTTGTAGCCCCACATGATGCACATCCAACCCCTGGTGCTGAACCGAGCTCTGGTCCAGCAGGACATGGGCCCTGCCCCTGGGACGTCCTGTCCTGCCCCTGGGATGTCCTGTCCTGCCCCTGGGATGTCCAGCCCTGCCCCTGGGACGTCCTGTCCTGCCCCTGGGACGTCCTGTCCTGCCCCTGGGATGTCCAGCCCTGCCCCTGGGACGTCCTGTCCTGCCCCTGGGACGTCCTGTCCTGCCCTTGGGATGTCCAGCCCTGCCCTTGGGATGTCCTGTCCACTCCTGGGATGTCCAGCCCTCTTCCTGGGATGTCCTGTCCCTGAGATGTCCAACCCTGTCCTTGGGATGCCCAGCACTGTCCTTGACATGTCCTCTCTCCTGGGATGTCCTGCCCTGTCCCTGGGATGTCCTGTCCCACTGCTGGGATGTCCTGCCCTGTCCCTGGGATGTCCTGTCCCACTCCTGGGATGTCCTGTCCTCCTCCTGGGATGTTCAGCCCTGCCCTTGGGATGTCCAGCCCTCCTCCTGGGATGTCCTGTCCACTCCTGAGGTGTGCAGCCCTCCTCCTGGGATGTCCTGTCCCACTCCTGGGATGTCCAGCCCTCCTCCTGGGATGTCCAACCCTGTCCCTGGGATGTTCAGCTCCACTCCTGGGATGTCCAGCCCTGTCCCTGGGATGTCCAACTCTCCTCCTGAGATGTCCTGTCCCACTTCTGGGATGTCCAACTCTTCTCCTGGGATGTCCAGCCCCACTCCTGGGATGTCCAACTCTTCTCCTGGGATGTCCAGCCCCACTCCTGGGATGTCCAGCCCCAATCCTGAGATGTCCAGCCCCACTCCTGGGATGTCCTGGTCTTCTCTGGGATGTCCAGCCCTGTCTCTGGGATATCCAGCCCACTCCTGGGATGTCCAGCCCTGTCTCTGGGATATCCAGCCCACTCCTGGGATGTCCAGCCCTTCTGAAGCAAAGAGGCTTCTCCCAGTTCCTAAAACTGCATCTGGTGGGTCAAGGAGGCTCCATGTCCTGCAGATATCCCAGCATTGCTCCCTCAGGGAAAGGGCAGCTGGAGGTGACACAGCCCCAGGAGCTCGTTATCCTCAGGCAATTCCCACCCCTGGGATCCCAACTGAGGAGTGGCAAGCAGGGGACAGGATTTGGCCACCACCCCCTCCCCTGGGGTGGTTCCAAACTCCCTGCAGCCCTTCAGTGCCAGCCAGGTTGCAGATCCCACAGGATTCCTGTGGATCCCACAGCCCTGCCAGCTCCTTTCCTTGGATCACATCCCAACCTGCGGCCCAGGGGACCTGGGAAGCTCCGGTGAATTCCCTTTTTCCAGCTCTTTGCAGGGATTCTGGGAGAGCAGCAGGAGAGGGAGGGAGGTTTAGGGGGAGACAGGGAGCAGAGACTCACCTTGGAATTGGTTTTGTGGGAGACTGAGGCAGCCAAAGGGTGGGAATTCCCACCTCAGCTCCATGAAACTCCCTGGCAGCAGGACATGGATTCCTTTGGCAGCCTGGAGGGCCAACTGTGTCCTGATGGATCAAGGAATCGCCGGGAAAGGCACAGGAAAAACTGGATTTAAGGCAAAAGCCAAAGCTCTGGGCAAGGTTCACTCACTGGGTGGGGAAAGCAGAGAGAAAAAGCCAATTAAAAGCTCAATTCAATCAATCTGAGATGCAAATAACCAGTAATTAGCTGTGTGGAGGTTGGGGATGGAAAAGGGAAGGAGAGGAAAGGGTGAGGATTAGAGGGAGAAGGGAGACCTTCCTGTGAGTCACAAGTTCTGAGAGGAACAACAGTGGAGGAATAAAGGTTTGAAAGGCACTTAAACTTAACAGCACTTAATTAGCTGCTTAATTGAAACAATTAACCAGAGGAATCCTGGGGTGGATCCAGAGCAGTCCTGGGGTGGATCCAACTCCATCCTGGGGTGGAGCCAGGGGAGTCCTGGGGTGGATCCAGAGCAGTCCTGGGATGGAGCCAGAGCAGTCCTGGGGTGGAGCCAGAGGAGTCCTGGGGTGGAGCCAGAGGAGTCCTGGGGTGGAGCCAGAGGAGTCCTGGGGTGGATCCAAAGGAGTCCTGGGGTGGATCCAGAGCAGTCCTGGGGTGGATCCAACTCCATCCTGGGGTGGAGCCAGGGGAGTCCTGGGGTAGATCCAGAGGAGTCCTGGGGTGGATCCAGAGGAGTCCTGGGGTGGATCCAGAGGAGTCCTGGGGTGGATCCAACTGCATCCTGGGATGGATCCAAAGGTGTGGATCCAACTCCATCCTGGGGTAGATCCAGAGGAGTCCTGGGGTAGATCCAAAGGTGTGGATCCAACTGAGTCCTGGTTTGGATCCAGAGGAGTCCTGGGTGGATCCAGAGGAATCCTGGGGTGGATCCAGGGCAGTCCTGGGGTGGATCCAACTGAGTCCTGGTATGGATCCAGAGGAATTCTGGGGTGGATCCAGGGGAGTTCTGGTGTGGATTCAGGGCAGTCCTGGGGTGGATCCAAAGGTGTGGATCCAACTGCATCCTGGGGTGGATCCAGAGGAGTCCTGGGGTGGATCCAACTCCATCCTGGGGTGGATCCAGGGCAGTCCTGGGGTGGATCCAACTGAGTCCTGGTATGGATCCAGAGGAATTCTGGGGTGGATCCAGGGGAGTTCTGGTGTGGATTCAGGGCAGTCCTGGGGTGGATCCAAAGGTGTGGATCCAACTGCATCCTGGGGTGGATCCAGAGGAGTCCTGGGGTGGATCCAACTCCATCCTGGGGTGGATCCAGGGCAGTCCTGGGGTGGATCCAACTGAGTCCTGGTGTGGATCCAGAGAAGTCCTGGAGTGGATTCAGGGGAGTTCTGGTGTGGATTCAGGGCAGTCCTGGAGTGGATCCAAAGGTGTGGATCCAACTGAGTCCTGGTTTGGATCCAGGGGAGTCCTGGGTGGATCCAGGGGAGTCCTGCTGTGGATCCAGAGAAGTCCTGCTGTGGATCCAGAGGAGTCCTGCTGTGGATCCAGAGGAGTCCTGCTGTGGATTCAACTGCATCCTGGGGTGGATCCAGAGGAGTCCTGGTGTGGATCCAGAGGAGTCCTGGTGTGGATCCAGGGCAGTCCTGGAGTGAATCCAAAGGTGTGGATCCAACTGAGTCCTGGTTTGGCTGGCCCTGTCCCCAGGGATGGACTGTCACCACCTGGGATGGATTTGGGGCATGGAGTGGGGACAACCAGCTGGGAAACCAGGAGCAGGGCTGGCCCTGTCCCCAGGGATGGAATGGGACCACCTGGGGTGGATTTGGGCCATGGAGTGGGGACAACCAGCTGGGAATCCAGGATCAAGGCTGGCCCTGTCCCCAGGGATGGATTGTGTCCACCTGGGGTGGATTTGGGGCATGGAGTGGGGACAACCAGCTGAGAATCCAGGAGCAGGGCTGGCCCTGTCCCCAGGGATGGATTGTGTCCACCTGGGGTGGATTTGGGGCATGGAGTGGGGACAACCAGCTGAGAATCCAAGAGCAGGGCTGGCCCTGTCCCCAGGGATGGATTGTGACCACCACGGGTGGGTGAGAGGACACCCAGCCACAAGGTCTTTGTGCTGAGCAGCTTTGGGGTGTCTCAATGGACCTGGATCTTCTTAGGGGTCCACCTACTCAACACCTGGAATTTTAGGCTGATTGTAGCCACCAAAGAGCTGCTTCCACCTCCCTCTCCAGGTGAAGGACACAGCTCTGGCTGTACCTTCCCACACAACTCCCACAGCTCCAGCACTGCCCCAACAACCAGAACACAACCACAGATGGTGAGGAGGCAACCCCTGCCCAAAAAGGACTATTTGCCCAGGCTCCACTGCCCAGTATGGCACTGGTCACACTGGGGATTCCCTGCCTGCTCTCAGACCTGCATCCAGCAGTGTTCCCACAGGACACAGAGCACTTCCCACACAACAGGAATTAGGGCTGATGATTCCCCCCAGCACGTGCTCCTCTCCTCAGGCCAACTCCTGCAGGAGGGACCTCCCCACACAAATCCAAGGAGCTCTGAGCCAACAGAAGTCTTTATTCATATACAAAAGGCAGTTGCACAGAAGAACAACAGGTGCATTTCTAACCAAAAGGTGCTTGTACAATAAAAGCCAGAGCAAGAGTTTGCCATTCCAGCCAAAGCAGGCAGGTCCACACCCCCCTGGAGCAGGAACCGGGATCTCCTGGAGACACCAAGCCAGGCCTTAACTCAGCTTCACTCAGCAACAAACAGCAGCGTGATAAAGCTCAAGACACCCAGACTATGCAAGCAGGAAAGGTTTAATATGTCAAACAGTAGCATCGAGGTCCAGGATAACCCCCTGGGCACCTCCAGGCACTCAGCACCAGTTTGACCTTGTGACCAGAAGGTCTGGATTCCATCCGAGGTTTGGCTTCACCGAGAGCAGGTCACAGTCCCTCAATACTCATCCTCATCAGCCTCCTCCTCCTCCCCATCCACAGAGTCCCTTCCAACCTCCTCATAATCCTTCTCCAGCGCCGCCAGGTCCTCCCTGGCCTCAGAGAACTCACCCTCCTCCATCCCTTCCCCGACATACCAGTGCACGAAGGCCCTCTTGGCGTACATCAGGTCGAACTTGTGGTCCAGGCGCGCCCAGGCCTCGGCGATGGCCGTGGTGTTGCTCAACATGCACACAGCCCTCTGCACCTTGGCCAGGTCCCCCCCTGGCACCACCGTGGGCGGTTGGTAGTTGATGCCCACCTTGAAACCGGTGGGGCACCAATCGACGAACTGGATGGAGCGTCGCGTCTTGATGGCGGCGATGGCGGCGTTGACGTCCTTGGGCACCACGTCGCCGCGGTAGAGAAGGCAGCACGCCATGTACTTGCCGCGCCGAGGGTCGCACTTCACCATCTGGTTGGAGAACTCGAAGCAGGCGTTGGTGATCTCTGGCACGGAGAGCTGCTCGTGGTAGGCCTTCTCCGCCGAGACGATGGGCGCGTAGGTGGTGAGCGGGAAGTGGATGCGCGGGTACGGCACCAGGTTGGTCTGGAACTCGATGAGGTCGACGTTGAGGGCGCCGTTGAAGCGCAGGGAGGCCGTGACCGACGACACGATCTGGCCGATCAGCCGGTTGAGGTTGGTGTAGGTGGGGCGCTCGATGTCCAGGTTGCGGTGGCAGATGTCGTAGATGGCCTCGTTGTCCACCATGAAGGAGCAGTCCGAGTGCTCCAGCGTGGTGTGGGTGGTGAGGATGGAGTTGTAGGGCTCCACCACGGCCGTGGAGACCTGCGGGGCCGGGTACACCGAGAACTCCAGCTTGGACTTCTTGCTGTACTCCACGGAGAGCCGCTCCATGAGCAGGGACGTGAAGCCAGAGCCGGTGCCTCCCCCGAAGCTGTGGAACACCAGGAAGCCCTGGAGGCCACTGCACTGGTCAGCCTGCAGCACAACAAGGCCTGGTTAGCTCCTGGTTATGCCAGTCCTTCACCATCCCAAATAAAGCGGGAATGAATCCCTCTTAGAGCTCTTATCCTTGGAGAGGATTCACTCCGTGTAGCCCCAGGCTGAGCATCTTGAGTAGACACATATTAGTGACATGGTGGGACAGTGGGAGGTGTCCCAGGTCAGGCTGGACCAACCTGGGATAGTGGGAGGTGTCCCAGGCCAGGTTAGAGAATCCTGGGATAGTGGGAGGTGTCCCAGGTCAGGCTGGACCAACCTGGGATAGTGGGAGGTGTCCCAGGCCAGGTTGGAGCAACCTGGGATAGTGGGAGGTGTCCCAGGCCAGGTTGGAGTAACCTGGGACAGTGGGAGGTGTCCCAGGCCAGGTTAGAGAATCCTGGGATAGTGGGAGGTGTCCCAGGTCAGGCTGGACCAACCTGGGATAGTGGGAGGTGTCCTAGGCCAGGTTGGAGCAACCTGGGATAATGGGAGGTGTCCCAGGCCAGGTTAGAGAATCCTGGGACAGCGGGAGGTGTCCCAGGGAGGACTGGACCAACCTGGGATAGTGGAAGGTGTCCCAGGCCAGGGTGGAGCAACCTGGGACAGTGGAAGGTGTCCCAGGCCAGGGTGGAGCAACCTGGGACAGTGGAAGGTGTCCCAGGCCAGGGTGGAGCATCCCGGGAGAGTGGGAGGTGTCCCAGATCAGGATGGAGAATCCTGGGACAGTGGGAGGTGTCCAAGGCCAGGCTGGACCAACCTGGGACAGTGGGAGGTGTCCCCACCCAGGGCAGGAAGGGTTGGCCCTGGGTGAGCTTTCAGGTCCCTCCCAGCCTTTCCCATTCCATGATTCCCTGGCAATCCCTCCTTCCCTCTCACCATCTTGCGGATCCTGCTGAGCACGGTGTCGATGATCTCCTTGCCGATGGTGTAGTGCCCACGGGCGTAGTTGTTGGCAGCGTCCTCCTTGCCACTGATGAGCTGCTCGGGGTGGAACAGCCCCTGGTAGGTGCCAGTCCTGACCTCATCTGCACAGGGAGGAGCAGAGCACAGTGACAGGCTCTGGACATGACTGGGACAGAGGGAAAGAGGTGGAATTTTCACCAGGAGCCCAGTGGGAATGATGGGAAGGGCAGGATTAACCCTGTCCAGGTGCTGCTGGATCTCCTCCATCTTCATCCCACAGAGACCTTGAGGTCCTAAATTAATCTGGGTTGAAGAATTAGGACACTGCTCATTTTTCAGCTCGTTCCAAAGCACCTGGAGGAGTCTGGAAGCTCCAACTCAATCCTCTGCTCTTCAACACAAGACAAAACACTCCCAGTGTGGACATTTCTGCCACATCTGTCTGGCCCAGCTGCCAAGACAAGCAGCAGGAGCAGCTTCTCTCAGCTCCACAGTCCCTGAGGTTGGAGGGGTTTTAATCATAGAATCATAGAATGGATTGGGTTGGAAAAGCCCTCTGAGATCATCAAGTCCAACCCTTGATCCAACCCCACTGTGATCACCAGCCCAGGGCACAGAGTGCCCTGGGCTGGTGATCACAGTGGGGTTGGACCAAGACATGGTGGATTCTCCCTCAGTGCCACATCCATAGAATCACAGAATGGATTGGGTTGGAAAAGACCTCCAAGATCATCAAGTCCAACCCTTGGTCCAACTCCAGTCCCTTTTCCAGATCATGGCACTCAGTGCCACGGCCAAGCTCAGGTTAAAACCCTCCAGGGATGGGGAATCCACCCCCTCTCTGGGCAGCCCATTCCAATCCCTGAGCACTCTCTCTGCAAAGAATTTCTTTCTCATCTCCAACTTCAATTTCCCCTGGCAGAGCTTGAGCCCATCATGCCCCCTTGTCCTATTGCTGAGTGCCTGGGAGAAGAGACCAACCCCCACCTGGCCAGAACTTCCCTTCAGGCAGTTCCAGACAGTGCTGAGGTCACCTCTGAGCCTCCTCTTCTCCAGGCTGAACACCCCCAGCTCCCTCAGCCTCTTCCCACAGCACTTGTGCTCCAGTCCCTTCTCCAGCCTCGTTGCTCTTCTCAGTTGGGTTGGAAGAGACCTCTGAGATCATCAAGTCCAACCCTTAGTCCAACTCCAGTCCCTTTACCAGATCATGGCACTCAGTGCCATGGCCAAGCTCAGTTGAAAACCCTCCAGGGATGGGGAATCCACCCCCTCTCTGGGCAGCCCATTCCACTCAGTCTCAGTAGTGGATACACTTCATGTTCTCCTGGCTCACTCACTGGGTCCCCAATTAAACCTAGATTAAAAATTAAGCTGAACCCAAACAAGAGTCTGCATTCCTTTCACCACATGAGTCAGTGACTCACACACGCTGCACAGGAGGAGGGCAGGAGAAGCCTGGAAGGCAGGAGCAGGGAGGTGGATGCAGGTGCTTGGGTTGGGAGGCATTCCCACCAGTTCCTTGGGCAAAAAAACAAGGATTTGTTTTCTAGGAAGGTGCCACCACTGAATGAAGCACTCAGGAATCACCAGGGGAGGTGGGGATGGAAGGAGAACTGGAAGTCTTGCAGGAACAAGAATCCCACAATGAATCAGGTTGGAAGAGACCTCCAAGGTTGATTCCAAGGAAAAGACCTCCAAGGTTGAGTTCAAGGAAAAGCCCTCCAAGGTCGAGTCCAAGGAAAGGACCTCCAAGGTTGGGTCCAAAGGAAAAGACCTCCAAGGCTGAGTCCAAAGGAAAAGACCTCCAAGGTGAGTCCAAAGGAAAAGACCTCCAAGGTTGAGTCCAAAGGAAAGGACCTCCAAGATCAAGTCCAAAGGAAAAGACCTCCAAGGTTCAGTCTAAGGAAAAGACCTCCAAGGTCGAGTCCAAGGAAAAGACCTCTGAGGTCGAGTTCAAGGAAAAGACCTCCAAGGTCAGGTCCAATAAAAAGACCTCCAAGGTTGAGTCCAAAGGAAAAGACCTCCAAGGCCGAGTCCAAGGAAAGGACCTCCAAGGTCGGGTCCTAGGAAAAGACACCAAGGAAAGGACCTCCAAGGTCAAGTCCAAGGAAAAGACCTCCAAGGTCGAGTCCAAGGACTGGACCTCCAAGGTCAGGTCCAAGGAAAAGACCTCCAAGGTCCTGTCCAAAGGAAAAGACCTCCAAGGTCAGGTCCAAGGAAAAGACCACCAAGGTCGAGTCCAAGGAAAAGACCTCCAAGGTCCTGTCCAAAGGAAAAGACCTCCAAGGTCACATCCAAGGAAAGGACCTCCAAGGTCGGGTCCAAAGAAAAGACCTCCGAGGTCAAGTCCAAGGGAAAAGACCGCCAAGGTTCAGTCCAAAGAAAAGACCTCCAAGGTCAAGTCCAAGGAAAGGAACTCAAAGGTCAGGTCCAAGGAAAAGACCTACAAGGTCGAGTCCAACCTTTGGGCAAAAACGAGTGACCAACCAGTGACACCAGCAGGGTTGTCACTCCCAGATCCACCTGGAAGTTTAAACTCTGCCTCCTTCCAAAGGCTGGGAATGTTTTCCTGGAGCAGAGGAGTGGGAGTTGCTGGGAAACAGGGGCAGCAGCACAATTCCCAAGGGAGAAGGGTCAGGAATCTCACCAATGACCGTGGGCTCCAGGTCGATGAAGACAGCGCGGGGCACGTGTTTGCCGGACGCCGTCTCGCAGAAGAAGGTCTCGAAGGATGAATCCACCTGGTCTGAGTTGGGCTCCAGGGATTTGCCCTGCTTGGAGCCAGGGATGGTGCCATCTGCCTGGATGCCATGCTCCAGGCAATACAGCTCCCAGCAGGCATTGCCCATCTGCACGCCAGCCTGGCCGATGTGGATGGAAATGCACTCCCTCTGTAACGGGAAAGGAGAGGTTGGGACATCCTGTGGCTGCTGTGGGATCTCAGGGAACATGGAATCATAGAATGGATTGGGTTGGAAAAGCCCTCTGAGATCAGGAAGTCCAACCCTTGATCCAGCCCCACTGTGATCACCAGCCCGGGGCACAGAGTGCCCCGGGCTGGTGATCACAGTAGGGTTGGATCAAGATGTGGTGGATTCTCACTCAGTGTCACATCCATAGAATCACAGAATGGATTGGGTTGGAAAAGCCCTCCAAGATCATCAAGTCCAACCCTTGGTCCAACTCCAGTCCCTTTACCAGATCATGGCACTCAGTGCCACGGCCAAGCTCAGCTGAAAACCCTCCAGGGATGGGGAATCCACCCCCTCTCTGGGCAGCCCATTCCAATCCCTGAGCACTCTCTCTGCAAAGAATTTCTTTCTGCTCTCCAACTTCAATTTCCCCTGGCAGAGCTTGAGCCCATCGTGCCCCCTTGTCCTATTGCTGAGTGCCTGGGAGAAGAGACCAACCCCCACCTGGCCAGAACTTCCCTTCAGGCAGTTCCAGACAGTGCTGAGGTCACCTCTGAGCCTCCTCTTCTCCAGGCTGAACACCCCCAGCTCCCTCAGCCTCTCCCCACAGCACTTGTGCTCCAGTCCCTTCTCCAGCCTCGTTGCTCTTCTCTTCTCACTTGGGTTGGAAGAGACCTCGGGGATCATCAAGTCCAACCCTTGATCCAACCCCACTGTGATCACCAGCCCAGGGCACAGAGGAGGAAGGAAGGGGAGGAGGAAGGAAGGGGAGGAGGAAGGAAGGGGAGGAGGAAGGAAGGGGAGGAGGAAGGAAGGGGAGGAGGAAGGAAGGGGAGGAGGAAGGAAGGGGAGGAGGAAGGAAGGGGAGGAGGAAGGAAGGGGAGGAGGAAGGAAGGGGAGGAGGAAGGAAGGGGAGGAGGAAGGAAGGGGAGGAGGAAGGAAGGGGAGGAGGAAGGAAGGGGAGGAGGAAGGAAGGGGAGGAGGAAGGAAGGGGAGGAGGAAGGAAGGGGAGGAGGAAGGAAGGGGAGGAGGAGGAGAAGAAAGGAAGGGGAGGAGGAGGCAGGAAGCAGCTCCTCGCTCAACACTCAACCGGTGCTTCCCTGAGGATCCCAGAGGGATGGATGGGGCACCAGCTCCAGGCTCTCCACCCAAAAACAAGGGCTGAGCCCAGCAGGGACAAACCAAACTTGGGAAGGGCCCAGCTTGGGACAAGCCCGGCTTGGGAAGGGCCCAGCAGGGACAAGCCCAGCTTAGGAAGGGCCCAGCTTGGGACAAGCCCGGCTTGGGAAGGGCCCAGTTTGGGACAAGCCCGGCTTGGGAAGGGCCCAGCAGGGACAAGCCCCGCTTAGGAAGGGCCGAGCAGGGACAAGCCCAGCTTGGGAAAGGCCCGGCTTGGGAAGGGCCCGGCTTGGCAAAGAAGGCAGGAGGAAAACAGCAGGTGACACCCCAGGAGCAGCTCCGAGTCCTGGTTTAACCAGGTCACTCCAGGAGCTTCTGGCTCCAGGGAATGCCGGAGGCACCGGCGTCTTCCGGAGACTCTCCGGGGACTTTTGATGGTTGTGCCTTCCCGGGGTAATTGGCACCTGCTGCTTCATCACCCTGAGATCAAAGGATGATGGGGCTGTCCCAGCTCCCAGGCAGAGAATCCCAACTCACAGAATCATGGAATGCTCTGGGTTGGCAGAGCCCTGTGAGCCCCCCCAGCCCAGCCCAGCCCTCGCTCCAAGCCCCCTGTGCCCCCCAGCCCCTGGCACTGAGTGCCACATCCAGTGTCACCTGAAACCCCTCCAGGCACGGAGAATCCCCCCCCTCTCTGGGCAGCCCCTGCCAAGGCCTGAGCACTCTCTCTGCAAAGAATTGCTTGCCAATGGCCACCCCAAGCCTGCCCTGGCACAGCTCCAGCCTGGGCCCTCTTCTTCTCCTGCTGGTTGCCTGGGAGAAGAGACCAACCCCCCCTGGCTCCAACCCCCTGTCAGGGAGTTGTGGGCAGTGCTGAGGTGCCCCCTGAGCCTCCTCTTGTGCAGCCTCAACCCCCCCAGCTCCCTCAGCCTCTCCTCACAGGGCTGGGGCTCCAGGCCCTTCTCCAGCACCATTCCTGCCATCCAAGGCCTGGGCAGTGCTGCTTCCCAAGGCATCAGCAGGTGATGCCAGCTGGGAATGGCAGGCAGTGCAGCTGATCCCAGTACTGTGGCACTGGTGGGCTGTTTGGTTGGGGTCCCACCTGATCTCACCCTACCCAGGGCTGGGGGTCTCCCCAGGTAACCCCAGCTCAGAGGGTGGTCTCAGATGGTCCTGGGCACCAACCAGTCATGGCAGCACCATCAGGAGGAGGACAGGATGTGATTTCTCCCTGCATGGATGTGCCACTTCCCATCCCTCCAGCAACTCCAAAGGCCACCACACACTTGGATGTCCCACCTGGATGAGCCCCCCTGGGGCACAGGGACACCAAACCCTTTAATATCCTTTAGTCCCAGTTTGGGCCAAGCCTTGAAGTTCTGGGGAGTGTGAGGTCAGTGCTCCAATCCCACCTCTCCAGGCTGATATTCCCACTATGTCAGATGTGCTACTTCCCATCCCTCCACCAACTCCAAAGGCCACCACATGCCTGGATGTCCCATCTGATGAACCTTTCTGGGACACCAAACCCTGACACACCCTTTAGTCCCAGTTTGGGTTGAACCCCCCAGCTGTGCTGGCTGTGCTCCAATCCCACCATTCCAGGCTGACATTCCCACCATGTGGGATGTGCCATTGCATGGAGGGGCCACTTATCCCTCCACCAACTCCAAAGGCCACCACATGCCTGGATGTCCCACCTGGATGAACCTTTCTGGGACACCAAACCCTGACACACCCTTTAGTCCCAGTTTGGGTTGAACCCCCCAGCTGTGCTGGCCGTGCTCCAATTCCACTATTCCAGGCTGATATTCCCACTATGTCTGATGTGCCACTGCAGGATGTGCCACTTCCTGTCTCTCCACCAACTCCAAAGGCCACCACATGCCCAGATGTCCCACCTGGATGAACCTTTCTGGGACACCAAAGCCTGGCACACCCTTTAGTCCCAGTTTGGGGCGAGCCCCCCAGTTCTGGGAGGTGTGGGGGCCGTGCTCCAGTCCTGCCTCTCCAGGCTGATATTCCCACTATGTCTGATGTGCCACTGCAGGATGTGCCAATTATCCCTCCACCAACTCCAAAGGCCACCACAGGCCCAGATGTCCAACCTGGACAAACCTTTCTGGGACACCAAACCCTGACACACCTTTTAGTCCCAGTTTGGGGCGAGCCCCCCAGCTGTGCTGGCCTCACTCCAATCCCACTATTCCAGGCTGATATTCCCACCATGTGGGATGTGCCACTGCATGGATGGGTCACTTATCCCTCCACCAACTCCAAAGGCCACCAATGCCAGATGTCCCACCTGATGAACCTTTCTGGGACACCAAACCCTGACACACCCTTTAGTCCCAGTTTGGGTTGAACCCCCTGGCTGTGCTGGCCGTGCTCCAATCCCACCATTCCAGGCTGACATTCCCAGGGTGTGGGCAGTGCCTGTGCCTGGGATTGTTGCCATGGGCCAGCCCAGCTGCTCCTCCTGCCCACCAGGGCCCCTCCAGCACCTGCTGTGACCGCGCTCGGCACAGCCGGGCCAGGCCCATTCCAGAGCACGGGCGGGGACAGAGGGGAGGGCAAGGAGAGCAGGCAGGGGAGTGAAAATCAGGGAGAATAAAGAAAATAATCAGGGGAATTATTAAAAAAAATTGGGGGAATGATGAAAAAAAAATCGGGGAAATTATGGAAAAAAATAGGGGAAATTATGAAAAAAATCGGGGAAATTATTAAAAAAAATGGGGGAACTTATTAAAAAATCGGGGAAATTATGAAAAAAAATTGGAGGAATTATTAAAAAAAATTCGGGGAAATTATTAAAAGAATCGGGGAAATTATGAAAAAAATCGGGGAAATTATTAAAAAAAATGGGGGAACTTTTTAATATCGGGGAAATTATGAAAAAAAATCGGAGGAATTATTAAAAAAATTCGGGGAAATTATTAAAAGAATCGGGGAAATTATTAAAAAAATCGGGGAAATTATTAAAAAAAAATCGGGGAAATTATTAAAAAAAATCGGGGAAATTATTAAAAAAAATCGGGGAAATTATGAAAAAAATCGGGGAAATTATTAAAAAAAATTCGGGGAAATTATGAAAAAAAATCGGGGAAATTATGAAAAATGAGGGGCATTTACAAAACCAGGAACATTTTAAAAAATCAGGGAAATTAAAAAAAAACAGAGAATTTTTTAAAAAAAAATCAGGGAAATTTTTTAAAAAAAATCAGGGAATTTTTAAAAAAAAAATCAGGGAATTTAAAAAAAATCAGGGAATTTTTTAAAAAAAATCAGGGAAATTTTTTTTTAAAAATCAGGGAATTTTTTTAAAAAAAATCAGGAATTTAAAAAAAAAACAGGGAATTTTTCTTAAAAAAATCAGGGAAATTAAAAAAAAATCAGGGAAATTTTACAAAAAGTCAGGGAAACTTTAAAACCAGGGAAAAAAAATTAAAAATCAGAAAAAAAATTAAAAATCGGGGGAAAAATAAAAAATCAGGGGAAAAATAAAAAATCAGGGGAAAAATAAAAAATTTGGAAAATTAAAAATGAGGGAAAAATTAAAAATGAGGAAAAAATTAAAAATGAGGAAAAAATTAAAAATGAGGAAAAACTAAAAATGAGGGAAAAACTAAAAATGAGGAAAAAATTAAAAATTAGAAAAAAAAATAAAAATCAGGAAAATTAAAACCCATAAGGAGCAAAGTGCAGCTTTTTAGTGCAGTTTTTTAGGAGTTTTCCCCTATAAAGTTTTTTATTTGTTGGGGGTTTTTTCTCTCCCCGCTCTCCAACATTTCCCTGCAGACAAAGTCCCTTTTCCAGTCCCTTTTCCAGGCTCTGCCACGGGCAGCCCGTTGTTATCCAGCTGATTTTCCCATTGGAAACCCCATGGAAATGTTTAACTCTTTGATGGCCGAGGCGGAGCAGAAAAGGAGGAGCAGATGAAAGGAAAAGTTCCAAAGTTTGCAGGGCTGGGACTCCACTTTGAAGTGGTTTTTTTGGTTTGTTTTTTTTTTTTTCCAAGAGATTTTCCAGCGAGTTATTCCTTTGCATCCATAAAAAAAAGTGCCAGTTGTGTCACAACTTACAGAAATTCTCATGAGGATCAGCCACAACTGGGGCAGGTTTGGGTTTATTTTTTTTAATAAGCTCAAACCACTCCAGTTTCAGACTCCTCAGAGTGAAGATTCCATTAAAAAAACAGAAGGAAAGGGGATTTTTTTTTTAATTTAATATCTAATCCCAAGGGTTTAAGGCAGACAAAGACAACATGGCAGCTCATTCCTAAGGAAAAAAAAAAAAACCCTAAAGGTTGTGGTAGTTCCATTAATTCATTTGAAGTGTTAAAAGTTGGGAAAAAGAGCCAGAATTAAAATGTAAAATTAAAGTCTAAACTGGAGTCGAGAATCAAGACGTGCCACGGAAAAATAAAGAATTAAAAATTAAACTTGAGACAGAAAGTTTGCAGAAATCAGAGAGGGGGGAAAAAAAGCAACAAGAGCCACTCAGCACATCCATATAAGGAGCAAACCCCGAATCAATCAAGCAGGAGTTAATTAACAATTAAGCGAAGCTGGTGGGAATTAAGAGGAGAAAAAGGGAGGGAGGGGAGGGAAAAAAGAGCTGGGAAGGTTTGGGAAATAAACTGTGGGGTTTAAGTTGAGAGTGAGAGAGGCAAGGAAGGTTCTTACCATGGTTTGGGTGCAGGGCAGGAGGTTGGGAAGGTCTAAAGGAGCAGCTGCTCTGGCTCTGCTGCAACTTTATAGCCCTGCGAGGCTCCACCTGGAGGGAAAGGGGGAAAAGGAGATTTCTGGTGCTTTAAAGGAGCAGGAGCTGCTTTTGCTCCTCAGCCCCGGCCCCACAGAGGGGGGAACGCCTCAGACTGGGGGGGAAACACAGAGGGAAAGGAGATTCTGGGGGGTTGGTGGTGGGTTTCAGGAGGTTTCTGGGGCACAATCCTGCAATTTTGGGCCACAACCCTGAAATTTGGGGGCTTTTTTCAGTGATTCCCACGAGAATCTCCTGACTTGTCTATTTTGGGGCTCAATCCTGCAATTTTTGGGGCTCAATCCTGCAATTTTTGGGGCAAAATCCTGCAATTTGGGGACTTCTTTCAGTGATTGCCACGAGAATCTGTTGACTTGTCTATTTTTGGGGCACAATCCCTCAATTTTGGGGCTCAATCCTGCAATTTTTGGGGCTCAATCCTGAAATTTGGTGGCTTTTTTCAGTGATTCCCACAAGAATCTGCTGACTTGTCTATTTTTGGGGCACAATCCCTCAATTTTGGGGCTCAATTCTGAAATATTGGGGCTCAATCCCTCAATTTTGGGGCTCAATCCCTCAATTTTGGGGCACAATCCTCCAATTTTGGGGGACTTTGTTCCCTGATTTCCACAGCAATCTCCTGCCTTGTCTATTTTTGGGGCCCAATCCCTCAATTTTGGGGCTCAATCCTGAAATTTGGTGGCTTTTTTCAGTGATTCCCACGAAAATCTGCTGACTTGTCTATTTTTGGGGCAAAATCCTGAAATTTTGGGGCAAAATCCCTCAATTTTGGGGCTCAATCCCTCAATTTTGGGGCACAATCCCTCAATTTTGGGGGGCTTTGTTCCCTGATTTCCACAGCAATCTCCTGCCTTGTCTCTTTTTGGGGCCCAATCCCTCAGCTGTGAGAGTGGGAGAGGCAAGGCAGGTTCTTCCCATGGTTTGGGAGCAGGGCAGGAGGTTGGGAAGGTCTAAAGGAGCAGCTGCTCTGGCTCTGCTGCAACTTTATAGCCCTGCGAGGCTCCACCTGGAGGGAAAGGGGGAAAAGGAGATTTCTGGTGCTTTAAAGGAGCAGGAGCTGCTTTTGCTCCTCAGCCCCGGCCCCACAGAGGGGGGAACGCCTCAGACTGGGGGGGAACCACAGAGGGAAAGGAGATTCTGGGGGGTTGGTGGTGGGTTTCAAGAGGTTACTGGGGCACAATCCTGCAATTTTGGGGCAAAAATCCTGCAATTTGGGGGCTTTTTTCAGTGATTCCCACGAGAATCTGTTGACTTGACTATTTTTGGGGCACAATCCCTCAATTTTTGGGGCACAAACCTGCAATTTTTGGGGCTCAATCCTGAAATTTGGGGGCTTTTTTCAGTGATTCCCACGAGAATCTGCTGACTTGTCTATTTTTGGGGCACAATCCCTCAATTTTGGGGCACAATCCCTTAATTTTGGGGTTTTGTTCACTGATTTCCACAGCAATCTCCTGACTTGTCTATTTTTGGGGCTCAATCCTTCAATTTTGGGGCACAATCCTGCAATTTGGTGGCTTTTTTCAGTGATTCCCACGAGAATCTGCTGACTTGTCTATTTTTTGGGGCCCAATCCCTCAATTTTGGGGCTCAATCCCTCAATTTTGGGGGACTTTGTTCCCTGATTTCCACAGCAATCTCCTGCCTTGTCTATTTTTGGGGCTCAATCCCTCAATTTTGGGGCTCAATCCTTCAATTTTTGGGGCTAAATCCTGAAATTTGGTGGCTTTTTTCAGTGATTCCCACGAGAATCTGCTGACTTGCCTATTTTTTGGGGCACAATCCCTCAATTTTGGGGCATAATCCTGAAATTTTGAGGGCTTTTTTCACTGATTTCCATGACAATCTCCTGCCTTGTCTCTTTTTGGGGCACAATCCCTCAATTTTTGGGGGACTTTGTTCACTGATTTCCACAGCAATCTCCTGCCTTGTCTATTTTGTGGCTCAATCCTTCAATCTTGGGGCTCAATCCTGAAATTTGGTGGCTTTTTTCAGTGATTCCCACGAGAGTCTGCTGACTTGTCTATTTTTGGGGTACAATCCCTCAATTTTGGGGCTCAATCCTTCAATTTTTGGGGCACAATCCTGAAATTTGGGGGCTTTTTTCAGTGATTCCCACGAGAGTCTGCTGACTTGTCTATTTTTGGGGTACAATCCCTCAATTTTGGGGCTCAATCCTTCAATTTTTGGGGCACAATCCTGAAATTTGGGGGCTTTTTTCAGTGATTCCCACAAGAATCTGTTGACTTGACTATTTTTGGGGCACAATCCCTCAATTTTGGGACTCAAACCTGCAATTTTTGGGGCACAATCCCTCAATTTTGGGGGACTTTGTTCCCTGATTTCCACAGGAATCTCCTGACTTGTCTATTTTTTGGGGCACAATCCCTCAATTTTGGGGCACAATCCTAAAATTTGGTGACTTTTTTCAGTGATTCCCACGAGAATCTGTTGACTTGACTATTTTTGGGGCACAATCCTCCAATTTTGGGGCAAAATCCTGCAATTTGGGGGCTTTTTTCACTGATTTCCATGACAATCTGCTGACTTGTCTATTTTTGGGGGCACAATCCCTCAATTTTGGGGCACAATCCCTCAATTTTGGGGTTTTGTTCACTGATTTCCACAGGAATCTCCTGCCTTGTCTATTTTTGGGGCTCAATCCTTCAATTTTGGGGCTCAATCCCTCAATTTTGGGCCACAGTCCTGAAATTTGGGGGCTTTTTTCAGTGATTCCCACGAGAATCTGTTGACTTGTCTATTTTTGGGGCCCAATCCCTCAATTTTGGGGCACAATCCTGTAATTCTTGGGGCAAAATCCTGCAATTTGGGGACTTCTTTCAGTGATTCCCACGAGAATCTGCTGACTTGTCTATTTTTGAGGCACAATCCCTCAATTTTGGGGCACAATCCCTCAATTTTTTGGAATTTTTTCAGTGATTTCCACGAGAATCTGTTGACTTGTCTATTTTTGGGGGCTCAATCCTGAAATTTTGGGGCTCAATCCTGAAATTTTTTGGGCTTTGTCCCCTGATTTCCATGGGAATCTGTTGACTTGCCTATTCTGGGGCTCAATCCCTCAATTTTGGGGCTCAATCCCTCAATTTTTGGGGCTCAATCCTGCAAATTTTTGGGGCTTTTTTCACTGATTTCCATGGGAATCTCCTGACTTGTCTATTTTGGGGGCACAATCCCTCAATTTTGGGGCACAATCCTGAAATTTTTGGGGCTCAATCCTGCAAATTTGGGGCTTTTTTCAGTCTGCTGACTTGTCTATTTTGGGGCACAATCCTGAAATTTTTGGGGCACAATCCCTCAATTTTTTTGGATTTTTTTTAGTGATTCCCATGGGAATCTGCTGACTTGTCTATTTTGGGGCCCAATTCTGTAATTTTTGGGGCCCAATTCTGTAATTTTTGGGGCCCAATCCCTCAATTTTGGGGCCCAATCCCTCAATTTTGGGGCCCAATCCCTCAATTTTGTGGCCCCCATCCCTCAATTTTGGGGCCCAATCCCTCAATTTTGGGGCCCAATCCTGCAATTTTTGGGGGTTTTTTCAGTGATTTCCCTGGGAATTTGCTGATTTTTGCACCCCTGGGACATTCAGGTTCAGGCTCTTCCTTCTCTGCAGATTTTTAGGATTCATTTTGCCAAGAATTGGGAGCCAATTTTGGGCCCAAACTGGGAGATTTTAGAACTCCTTAAATCTCAGTTGTACCAACAGTTGGATAAAAGGGATTAGCACTAATTAATTAATTATCTCTTTATTCTCCCACTTATGGTTCATTTATAGTTGAGGTGACAACAAAGTCACAAATTTCCCTTTTTTTTTAGTTTTTTTTGAGACCCTTTTTTGCTTCCTGGGTCCAGTTTGGGTTTCCCAAAGACTGGGATGGATCATGGAGATGGTTTGGGGTTGGAAAATGTGGGAATTCTTGGGCTTGGATGTGTCCAAAACTCACCTGGGGAAGGCCCCAAGAAAGCCCTTCTAAGGTGGGGGAGGAGGAAAAATTGACCCTCAAAAAAGGGATTTTTAAAGTATTTTAGGGGGCAAAATTAACCCTAAAAAAAAGAACCTGGACAGAGTTTGGGGAGGAAAAATTCACCCTAAAAAAATGGATTTTTAAAGTATTTTAGGAGGAAAAATTGACCCTCAAAAAAAGGATTTTTAAAGTATTTTAGGAGGAAAATTTGACCCTAAAAAAAGAACCTGGACAGAGTTTGGGTAGGAAAAATTCACCCTAAAAAAATGGATTTTTAAAGTATTTTAGGAGGAAAATTTGATCCTCAAAAAAGGGATTTTTAAAGTATTTTAGGAGGAAAAATTGACCCTCAAAAAAAGGATTTTTAAAGTATTTTAGGAGGAAAATTTGACCCTCAAAAAAGGGATTTTTAAAGTATTTTAGGGGGCAAAATTAACCCTAAAAAGAAGGACCTGGACAGAGTTTTGGGAAGAAAAATTCACCCTCAAAAAAGGGATTTTTAAAGTATTTTAGGAAGTAAAATTGACCCTAAAAAAGGACCTGGACAGAGTTTTAGGAAGAAAAAATGACCCTCAAAAATTGATTTTTAAAGTATTTTAGGAGGAAAATTTGACCCTAAAGAAGAACCTGGACAGAGTTTTAGGAGGAAAAATCAACCACCAAAAAAAAGATTTTTAGGAGATAAAATTGACCCCCCAAAATGGACCTGGAGAGAGTTTTGGGGAGGAAAAATTAATCCTAAAAAAATGGACTTTTACAGTATTTTAGGAGGAAAAATTAACCCTAAAAAGAAGGACCTGGAGAGTATTTTAGGAAGTAAAAATGACCCTCAAAAAAAGGATTTTTAAAGTATTTTAGGAGGAAAAATTGACCCTCAGAAAAGGGACTTTTTTTGCAGTATTTTAGGAGGTCAGGATGATCTCACTGGAGGGTTTATTTGTTGATTTTGCAGAATTTTTTTTGCAGATTTTTGATGATTTTCTGCAGATTTTTTTTTGCAGATTTTTGATGATTTTCTGCAGATTTTTTTGCAGATTTTTGATGATTTTCTGCAGATTTTCTGCAGATTTTTTTTTTGCAGATTTTTGATGATTTTCTGCAGGGTTTTTTTTTTGCAGATTTTTGATGATTTTCTGCAGATTTTTTTGCAGATTTTTGATGATTTTCTGCAGATTTTTTTGCAGATTTTTGATGATTTTCTGCAGATTTTTTTGCAGATTTTTGATGATTTTCTGCAGATTTTTTTTTGCAGATTTTTGATGATTTTCTGCAGATTTTTTTTGCAGATTTTTGATGATTTTCTGCAGATTTTCTGCAGATTTTTTTTTTGCAGATTTTTGATGATTTTCTGCAGATTTTTTTTGCAGACTTTTGATGATTTTCTGCAGATTTTTTTTGCAGATTTTTGATGATTTTCTGCAGATTTTTTTACAGATTTTTGATGATTTTCTGCAGATTTTTTTTGCAGATTTTTGATGATTTTCTGCAGATTTTTTTTGTAGATTTTCTGCAGATTTTCTGCAGGTTTTTTTTTTTGCAGATTTTTGGTGATTTTCTGCAGATTTTTTTACAGATTTTTGATGATTTTCTGCAGATTTTTTTTTGCAGATTTTTGATGATTTTCTGCAGATTTTCTGCAGATTTTTTTTGCAGATTTTTGATGATTTTCTGCAAAAAAACTCCATATCAAATTCTGCAAAAAAATCATCAAAAATCTGAAAAAAAAAAAAATCTGCAAAAAACCATCAAACATCTGCAAAAAAAAAACCTGCAGAAAAATCAAGTCTGCAAAAAATAATAAAAAATCATAAATATCTGCAAAAAATCATCAAAAATCTGTGAAAAAATTGACAAAATCTGCAAAAAAAATCTGAAATCATCAAATTCTGCAAAAAAAAAATCATAAAAAATCTGCCAAAAAAGGCCCAAATCTGAAAAGAAAAAACAAACAAAAAAACCAGAAAAGAAAATTATTATCCTGAAAAAATCCGGGAAAAATCCTGAAAAAATCCTGGAAAAATCCTGGAAAAATCCTGGAAAAATCCTGGAAAAATCCTGGAAAAATCCTTGGGAAAAAAATCCTGGGAAAAAAATCCTGGAAAAAATCCTGGGAAACCCTGGAAAAAAACCCCTGGAAAAAAACCCCTGGAAAACAAAACCCTGAAAAAAATACCTGGAAAAAAATGCTGGGAAAAAATGCTGGGAAAAAATGCTGGGAAAAAATGCTGGGAAAAAATGCTGGGAAAAAATGCTGGGAAAAAATGCTGGGAAAAAATGCTGGGAAAAAATGCTGGAAAAAAATGCTGGGAAAAAATGCTGGGAAAAAATGCTGGGAAAAAATGCTGGGAAAAAATGCTGGGAAAAAATCCTGGAAAAAAACCCTGGAAAAATCCTGAGAAAAAATACTGAAAAAATTCTGGGAAAATCCTGAAAAAAAAAAAACCAACCTGAAAAAAATCCTGGAAAAAATATTGAAGATGGAAAAGGAAAACAAGGTTTTCCTTCACCTTCTGGAAGTTGGGATGCGTGGAAAAAACACACATGGAATCATCAAAACAGGGTTTGGTGTTTGTCACTGTGGGTGTGACAGAACCATCAGAAGGTACAAGGAGTGAGGACAGAGGAGCACAATGACCTGGGTCACCCAAACTAATTTGCTTGATTGGATAATCTATATAAATATTCCATTTTTCCAACAGGATCTGACAGGAATTGCACCAGTGGAGCAGCTCAGGTGTCTCTGAGCCTCCTGGATCTGCTCTGGAACCTTCCCTGAGCTCACTGTGTCACTTGGCCCTGATTGTGTCACTTGGCTCTGACTGTGTCACTTGTCCTGAGCCCCTGGCAGGGATAAATCTGTCACTCAGCCCCTGGAAATGATGGGTTTGAAGATGGAAAAGGAAAACAAGGTTTTCCTTCACCTTCTGGAAGTTGGGATGTGTGGAAAAAGCACACATGGAATCATCAAAACAGGGTTTGGTGTTTGTCACTCTGTGGGTGTGACAGAACCATCAGAAGGTACAAGGAGTGAGGACAGAGGAGCACAATGACCTGGGTCACCCAAACTGACTTGCCTGATTTTTAAATAAAGATTCCATTTTTCCAACAGGATCTGACAGGAATTGCACCAGTGGAGCAGCTCAGGTGTCTCTGAGCCTCCTGGATCTGCTCTGGAACCTTCCCTGAGCTCACTGTGTCACTTGGCTCTGATTGTGTCACTTGGCTCTGACTGTGCCACTTGTCCTGAGCCCCTGGCAGGGATAAATCTGTCAGTCAGCACGTGGAAATGATGGGTTTGAAGATGGAAAAGGACAACAAGGTTTTCCTTCACCTTCTGGAAGTTGGGATGTGTGGAAAAAGCACACATGGAATCATCAAAACAGGATTTGGTGTTTGTCACTCTGTGGGTGTGACAGAACCATCAGAAGGTACAAGGAGTGAGGACAGAGGAGCACAATGACCTGGATCACCCAAACTGACTTGCTTGATTTTTAAATATATATAAATATTCCATTTTTCCAACAGGATCTGACAGGAATTGCACCAGTGGAGCAGCTCAGGTGTCTCTGAGCCTCCTGGATCTGCTCTGGAACCTTCCCTGAGCTCACTGTGTCACTTGGCAGAGCTCCTGTCCTGGCTGTGAACCTCATTATTATCCCCCCAAACATTTGCTGACTCCCTGGACTGCAAATGCAGCTCCCATTTGGTTTTATGGCATTTATTTTCTCCTTGTTTGGGTTTTTCTTTTCCAGATGAAAACACAGGCTGGTGTTTTGGTTTGGTTTTTAATGGTGTCACCCCACTAATCATGTGCAATTTCTGGCCTTGGGTTTTATGACTCTGTAACAGCCTGAGCTGCCTGGAATGCTCCAAATGAGCCCTTTCCAAGCAATGCAGGTGCTTAAAAGAGCAAGAGGAGAAAATTCTACAGGATAACTTGACCTTTTGAGTGCTGAAAGAGAGATCAGTGTCAAGGGAATGTGCTTTAATCTTGGCCTAATTGAGTCTGCTTGTCTGAGAACCACAAATCCTTAATTCCTGTGTCACTAATCCCCTGCTTGATCCAAACAATCTTTCCAAAGGGGAATAGTCCTAAAAAGGTGGAGTTTTAAGTCAATAAGGTCTTTTCTACTCCTTGCTGAGAGAGGGGAGGAGAAAGCCCAGAGGGCAAAAGGCCTCCCTGGAACAAATCCTTTTCCTTTTCCAAAGCTGGGGATGCCCTTGGATGTTTCCAGTGGGACAGCAGAGGGAGGGGGGAATGTGTGAGAGGAAGATCCAAGCCCAGGAAGGATTTTCCTGAGCAACCTCTGGCTCTTGGGATTAAATGAAATCCTCTCTGCAGGGAATGGAGGCTGGGAAGAGGTTGGGGATCCTGTTAACACAAAGGATCACGGAATGGAATTGCTAATCCTTGGAAAACACCTCTGAGATCAAGTCCAACCCTCAGCCCACACCACCACCATGTCCACCATTAAATCACATCCCCAAGTGCCACATCCACGTGTTTTTTGAGCCACTTCCACCACTTCCCTGGGCAGCATCTTCCAGTGATTTACAACCCTTTCCATCACACATTTTTTTCCTAATATCCAACCTAAACCTCCAATTTTAGGCCATTTCCTCCCATCCTTTCATCTGTTACTCAGATTTCTTGTCCTCTCTGCTGTTACCTCATCCCTCTCACAGTGTCTTGGTTTGTCTCTTCCCTAGTCCTGCTCAGGGGTTCTGCTTTTCCAGCTCTGCTTTTCCAGCTCTGCTTTTCCAGCTCTGGTTTTCCAGTTCTGCTTTTCCAGCTCTGCTTTTCCAGCTCTGCCAGGCACAGGGATGAGAAGATGTGGCCTTCCAGGTCCTGAAAGCAACTGAGAACACAAATGGAGAAAGACTTTTTAAAAGGGCTTGGAGTGACAGGACAAGAGGGAGTGGGTTCAAAGTGACAGAGAGTAGGTTTAGGTGGGATATTGGAAAGGGATTGGTGGGTGGGAGGGTGGGCAGGGGCTGGGCTGGATTTCCCAGAGAAGCTGTGGCTGCCCCTGGATCCATCCCTGGCAGTGTCCAAGGCCAGGCTGGAGCACCTGGGACAGTGGGAGGGGTTGGGGGTGGAACTGGATGGGCTTTCAGGTCCTTCCAACCCAACCCATTCCAGCATTCCCATCAATCAGGAGATTTTGGCTCCACCCTTGGTGCTTCCAGGTCTCTCTGCAGCTGAACCATTCCCAGCCAAGGGAATTGCTGCATCCAGGAGGGCAAGCAGAGCTGAGGATGCTCCTGGCACAGGCAGTGCCCAATTGCTGTGTCCAGTGGGGCCCCAGAGTGCTGAGAGCCCCTGGCAGGGCCTGAAGGGGCTCAAGGAGAGCTGGGCAGGGACTGGGGCCAAGGCCTGGAGGGGCAGGACACAGGGAATGGCTTCCCAGTGCCAGAGGGCAGGGCTGGGGGGGCTGTTGGGAAGGGATTGGTGGCTGGGAGGGTGGGCAGGGGCTGGGCTGGATTTCCCTGAGAAGTTGTGGCTGCCCCTGCATTTCCTGGAGGAAAATAAGGGACATTCACACAGGGACAGGTGGCACCAGGCTGAGGGTGCAGTGATGGGACAATCCAGGGGGACCTGGAGGAATTTTGGGAAGTGGGACATGGGAATCTCAGGAGGTCCAACAAGGCTGAGCTGCACCAGGTTGGTTGGAGGGGGTGGAGCAGCTCTGCTGGGAGGAAAGGTGGGAGAGCTGGGGGGGTTCAGCCTGGAGAAGGGAAGGTTTGGGGGGACCTTTGGGTGCCTGAAGGAGCTCCAAGAAACATGGAGAGGGACTGGGGCCAAGGGATGGAGGGCCAGGACACAGGGAATGGTTCCCAGTGCCAGAGGGCAGGGATAGATGGGATATTGGGAAGGGATTGGTGGGTGGGAGGGTGGGCAGGGGCTGGGCTGGATTTCCCAGAGAAGCTGTGGCTGCCCCTGGATCCATCCCTGGCAGTGTCCAAGGCCAGGCTGGAGCACCTGGGACAGTGGGAGGGGTTGGGGGTGGAATGGGATGATCTTTTGGTCCCTTCCCACCCAAAACTGTGATTCTGGGATGGAGGGGTGCCCCTCTCCCCTGTTTAACAGAGCCCTCAGTGTTGACTTCACCCAGACAAACACACCTGGTGGCCCCATCCTTGGACATGCTTTGCCCTCGTGACCTACAAGAAGATAATTCCAACAGAGGCCCGTCCCAGACACCTCTGAGATCACCAGTCTGTGCTCAGATCTCCAGCTGGATGGAAAAGCCATTCCATAAATCCATCCTGCTGCACTTGGAGGGGGGATACAGAGCTCAGGGGAGCAGCTGAATGCAAAGAACAGGAGGGTTTGAAACTGGAGACTTTTCCAAGCCAGGAGGACACACCAGGTTGGGGATGGTGGCTCCAAAAAGCAGAAAAGCAGGGAAGGAGGGAGGCAGGAGACAGCTGTGGAGAAGGATTGGGAACAACTGGAGGGATTTGGCTGCTAGAAATGAGGTGTCTGAATGTCCATCAGTGCCTACAAGCCAATCTAAATGACCTTCCAAGCCAGGCAGCAACACAAAACTTGCTAAACTGTTTAGGTTTGAACAGAAATAGAAACTTCATGTTAAGTCTGAGCTGGAGTAAAATAACAGAATGAAATCCCTGAGTTTTGGCATAATGTCAGTGCTGAGTCTGACTCCTTTGGCTGGAGTATCAGGAATGTTCCTCCTGGCCCAAATCCTTGCTGGAACCTTGAAATCCTTGTCTGACATCTGGTTGTGGGAAACCTTTTGGCAGCTGGAAGAGGGGACACCTCCTCTGGCTCGAGCTGCAGGTTCCACTTGAGCAGCTGAACTTGTGGGTTTGGTCCCTCTGAGGAATCCACTTGTGATCCCTCCCTGAAATGCAGCCAGGAAAATGAAACCCCTCGTGCACATGTGGGGGTTTTAATGAGTTTTAAAGAATTCCACCTAACCCAGAAGCTGAGATCAACCTGAGATCAACGTGCTCAAGTGCAAAAGGCTCTTCCAGAGTCGCTGTCTGGGCTGGAAATGCTGTTCAAGGGACATATTTTTGTCCAAATTCTCTGGTTTAAAGGCAGGTTTGCACTTGGGATATTCCCATTTTTTGAGGAGTGATAACCCACCTTGTATCACAGGAATGGTGGCATTTTGGAGAGGATATTCCCAATTTTTGAGCAGGGATATCCCACCTTGTATCCCAGGAATGGTTGAGGTGTCACCTCATGAGGGGACAAACCCCATTCCTTCCCCATCCCCTCCACTTTCATGGAAAGATGGAGATTCCCTCCCTTTTCCAGCCTAATTCTTCCATAATTTCATGTAAAAAAGATGGAGATTCCCTCCCTTTTCCAGCCTAATTATTCCATAATTTCATGTAAAAAGATGGAGATTCCCTCCCTTTTCCAGCCTAATTATTCTGTAATTTCATGTAAAAAACCCAGAAATTTCCCCCCTTTTCCATCCTAATTCTTCTATAATTTAATGGAAAGATGGAGATCCCCTCCCTTTTCCAGCCTAATTCTTCTATAATTTCATGGAAAGATGGAGATTTTATCCCCCTTTTCCAGTCTAATTCTTCTACAATTTAATGGAAAGATGGAGATTCCCTCCCTTTTCCAGCCTAATTCTTCTATAATTTCATGGAAAGATGGAGATTTTGTCCCCCTTTTTCAGCCTAATTCTTCTACAATTTAATGGAAAGATGGAGATCCCCTCCCTTTTCCAGACTAATTCTTCTATAATTTCATGGAAAGATGGAGATTTCTCTCCCCTTTCCCAGCCTAAATATTCCATAATTTCATGGAAAGACAAAGATTCTCCCCCTCCCCCTTTTCCAGCCTAATTCTTCCATGATTTCATGTAAAAAAAAACAGAAATTCCTCTCCCCTTTTCCAGCCTAATTCTTCTATAATTTCATGGAAAGATGGAGATTTTATCCCCCTTTTTCAGCCTAATTCTTCTACAATTTAATGGAAAGATGGAGATCCCCTCCCTTTTCCAGCCTAATTCTTCTATAATTTCATGTAAAAAGATGGAGATCCCCTCCCTTTTCCAGCCTAATTATTCTGTAATTTCATGTAAAAAACCGAGAAATTTCCCCCCTTTTCCATTCTAATTCTTCTATAATTTCATGGAAAGATGGAGATTTCTCTCCCTTATCCCAGCCAAATTCTTCTATAATTTAATGGAAAGATGGAGAATCCCTCCCTTTTCCAGCCTAATTCTTCTATATTTTCATGGAAAGAAGGAGCTTCTCCCCCTTTTCAAGGAAAGGGCTGACAAACCTCGGATGGGCTGCCCAGGGAGGTGCCCAAGGCAGGCCTGGCCATGGCACTCAGGGCTGGGGCACAACGTGGGCATCGGGCACAGGGTGGACTCACTGATCTCGGCGGTCTTTTCCAGCCTGATTCTTCCATAATTTCACGGCCAGACGAAGATATCCCCCCTTTTCCACCCTAATTATTCCCTAATTTCTCGCCCAGACGGAGCTTCCCCTCAGAGTCCCCTCAGGACCCGCCGCCAGGGGGCGCCCTGTTCCCGCCCCGCCCCTCAGAGCTCGCCCCTCCCTCTGGCCACGCCCCCCGCGGCTTCTGATTGGCTGGCGCGGCCGCCGCCGCCATTTTCAAACCGCCTCAGCGCCGCCACCGCCATTTCTGGCCCCGCTGTCGCCGCTGTCGCTGTTCGTCTTCTCTCCGCTCTCCATGGAGGCAGAGCCCCCGGGCCACAAACCCCTTCGGCGGACACGGGGCAGGGCCAGCAGCCCGCCCCCGGCGGCGGGCGGAACTCCCGGCGCGGCCGCCTCCTGCAGCCGGTAGGAGCCGCGATCCCCGCGCGTCCCCCCGCGCCGTGAGGGGCTGAGGGTGACCCCCGGGCCGGGTGTGCCCACAGAGAAACCCCCGCCGTTGTCCTGTGTGCTCTCAGTGTCCCTCCTGCCTTGGGAAGGGAATCCTGTGTGGGAGCATCCTGTTTTCCCAGGGAAATTCCCTGCCTCCCGTTGTGTGGGTTCTCCTCTTGTGTCGTGAGGGGAATTGTTCCCCTGCAGGCTCTGGGAGCCTCCTTTGCCCTTCTGCCTCATGGCATGGGCGCTTTGCCCCTCAGGTTATCACCGGGTTTCCTGTCCCGTAATGAGGAGGGGGCTGTAGCTGCTCCTACCATGGAATATTAAAGGGTTGGAATGGACCTGAAATCCCATCCAGTTCCAATCCCAACCCCTCCCACTGTCCCAGGTGCTCCAGCCTGGCCTTGGACACTGGCAGGGATGGATCCAGGGGCAGCCACAGCTTCTCTGGGAAATCCAGCCCAGCCCCTGCCCACCCTCCCACCCACCAATCTCTTCCCAATATCCCATCTATCCCTGCCCTCTGGCACTGGGAACCATTCCCTGTGTCCTGGCCCTCCATCCCTTGGCCCCAGACCCTCTCCATGTTTCTTGGAGCTCCTTCAGGCACCCAAAGGTCCCCCCAAACCTTCCCTTCTCCAGGCTGAACCCCCCCAGCTCTCCCACCTTTCCTCCCAGCAGAGCTGCTCCACCCCCTCCAACCAACCTGGTGCAGCTCAGCCTTGTTGGACCTCCTGAGATTCCCATGTCCCACTTCCCAAACTCCTCCAGGTCCCCCTGGATTGTCCCATCACTGCACCCTCAGCCTGGTGCCACCTGTCCCTGTGGGAATGTCCCTTATTTTCCTCCAGGAAATGCAGGGGCAGCCACAACTTCTCTGGGAAATCCAGCCCAGCCCCTGCCCACCCTCCCACCCACCAATCCCTTCCCAACCGCCCCCCCAGCCCTGCCCTCTGGCACTGGGAACCATTCCCTGTGTCCTGCCCCTCCAGGCCTTGGCCCCAGTCCCTCCCCAGCTCTCCTGGAGCCCCTTCAGGCCCTGCCAGGGGCTCTCAGCACTCTGGGGCCCCACTGGACACAGCAATTGGGCACTGCCTGTGCCAGGAGCATCCTCAGCTCTGCTTGCCCTCCTGGATGCAGCAATTCCCTTGGCTGGGAATGGTTCAGCTGCAGAGAGACCTGGAAGCACCAAGGGTGGAGCCAAAGTCTCCTGATTGATGGGAATGCTGGAATGGGTTGGGTTGGAAGGGACTTAAAGCCCATCCAGTTCCACCCCCAACCCCTCCCACTGTGCCAGGTGCTCCAGCCTGGCCTTGGACACTGCCAGGGATGGATCCAGGGGCAGCCACAGCTTCTCTGGGAAATCCAGCCCAGCCCCTGCCCACCCTCCCAGCCACCAATCCCTTCCCAACATCCCACCTAAATCCCCACCTCTCTGTGCCAAGACCCTCCCCACATCCCTTGGATTCCCCACATCCCTCTGGGAGAAGGATGGAAGGCTCCTTGTTGCTCCTCTGGAATAATTTGGGCAAGGGGTGTTTTTTATATCCCCTGGAGAGATGGGCTGAGTGTCCCTGATCTTTCCAGGCTGGATCATCTCCCTCTCCTGGATGCGGGAAGAGCCTCCAGTGCCAACCCTGCATTTATTTCTGAGTTTAAACCCCTGTTACTGTTATTCTGATATATTGAACTCAGATATATCTATTTCCTGATACCTTGTTCTAATATATATTTGTATTATGATACATTGTTGTCATATATAAGTATTTTCTGATATATTAATCTCATATATATTTCTGATACATTGATCTCATATATATTTCTGATACATTGATCTCATATATTTTTTCTGATATTTTGATCTCATATATTTTTCTGATATATTGATCTCAGATATATTTTTTCTGATATATTGATCTCATATATATTATTCGATATATTGATCTCATATTTATATATTTTGATAAATTGATCTCATATTTTTCTGATATATTGATCTCATATATATATTCTCATATGTTGATCTCATATATATATTTTCTGATATATTGATCTCATATATATCTATTTTCTGATATATTTATCTCACATTTTTTTGATATATTGATCTCATATATATATTTCTGATATGTTGAGATCATATATATTTTTTCTGATATATTGATCTTATTTATATATTTTTTCTGATATATTGATCTTATTTGTGTATTTTTTCTGATATATTGATCTTATTTGTATATTTTTTCTGATATATTGATCTTATATATTTTTTTCTGATATATTGATCTTATATATTTTTTTCTGATATATTGATCTTATATATATTTTTTCTGATATATTGATCTTATATATATTTTTTCTGATATATTGATCTTATATATATTTTTTCTGATATATTGATCTTATATATATTTTTTTCTGATATATTGATCTCATATATATTTTTTCTCATATATTGATCTCATATATATGTTTTCTCATATATTGATCTCATATATTTTTTCTCATATCTTGATCTCATATATATATTTTTCCTCATATCTTGATCTCATATATATATTTTTCCTCATATCTTGATCTCATATATATATTTTTCCTCATATCTTGATCTCCTATATATCTTTTCTGATATATTGATCTCATATTTTTTCTCATATATTAATCTCATATATATATTTTCTGGTACATTGACCTCATATATTTTTTCTGCTCTGTTGATCTCATATACATTGATATTTTCTGATATATTGATCTTTTGGTCTTGGTTTTTCCTGGTGCAACCCCCCCTGGGCTGGAGTGGCTGCTCTTTATCAGGTGATAAAAACAAACACTGAGGAGCTTGGGTTGTGTTCTGGGGGGCAGAAACGTGTGAAAAAGCTTTGAGAAATACCTGTTTTTATAGAAACTGTGCTGCGGGGTCCTGAGGAGCAAAATTACAGCTCCCTAATTAGCACCCTTGCAAAGCAGAGCCTAATTGAAGCTTTAGTGATTTGCTGGGGTGATGGAACGCTGGGATGGGCAGGTGTCCCTTGTGAGGTTTGTCTGTGTGGAGAGGCCCAGGGAAATGGGGATAAAACTCAGGAATTGAAACAGATAAAAATGAAACTTTTCTCTGGGCACTCACAAGCAAGATGATGAAGCACCTCAGTGTGGGCTGGTGATGCAAGACATTCCTGATTTCAGGCTTGTTCAATAATAAAAATATAAATATTATATATTTTATATATATTATATCCAATAATATACTAAAAGGTTTATCTGGATATTGGCTGGGTAACTCCAGAAACCTCCAAGGACAAGGGGTTTCTTCCCTCTTAGAGCTTGGCCACTCTCACAGTGGGGGAAAATATTTTTCCATATTTCTAATGGGAATTTTCCTTACTTGTCATGTTGCTGTGTGTGCCCAGGAAGGACCTGTGTGTGTTTTCTCTCAGTCCCTTATTAATCCTGTGCATCTGGTTTGCTGGACGTGCTCCAGTTGTTGTTGTTTCTTGTACTGGTCCCAGTATCCAGATGGGATCTCCCAAATCCCAACTGGCATCATTTGACTTTGTTTTGCTTCCCCCACCACGTTACTGCCAACCAGGAGGAACAGAATTTAAACTGTTTAATCCTTGCAGCTGTTGGGGAAGTGGCAAACTAGGACAGAGGGACAGGGTTGGCTTTTTAATTTATAACAGTAATAGTAGTAATAATAATAATTTTAAAATCAAAACCAGTTGGGGGGATTTTTAAATGACTTTACCCAAAAGTACAAAATCTGTGTCTTATGTTTGAGGGTCTGACCTGGGCTCTAAGCAAAGGCCTTCCCTCCCTAAGCAAGTGCTTTTTGCACTAAGACATACATATATTTAACATATGCACAGTGAAAAAAAAAAAATTTAAAATCAAAACCTGGAAGCAGCTGGGGGGGGGTTAAATTGCTTTCAGCCAAACGTAAAAAATCTGTGTCTCACATTGGAGGGTCTGACTTGGGCTTTAAGCAAAGGCCTCCCTAGTCCCTCTTTGCACTAAGACATAAATATGATGACACCAAGTTGGGAGGGAGTGTCGACCTGCTGGAGGGTGACAGGGACCTGGAGAGGGACCTGGACAGGCTGGAGGGACCTGGAGAGGGACCTGGACAGGCTGGAGGGATCTGGAGAGGGACCTGGACAGGCTGGAGGGATCTGGAGAAGGACCTGGACAGGCTGGAGGGATCTGGAGAAGGACCTGGACAGGCTGGAGGGATCTGGAGAAGGACCTGGACAGGCTGGAGGGCAGGAGGGCTCTGCAGAGGGATCTGGATAGACTTGAGGGATGGGCTGATTCCAATGGGATGAAGTTCACCAAGGCCAAGTGCAGGTCCTGCCCTTTGGCCACTCCAACCCCTGCAGCGCTCCAGGCTGGGCACAGAGTGGCTGGAGAGCAGCCAGGCAGAGGGACCTGGGGGGACTGAGGGACAGGAAGCTCAACAGGAGCCACCAGTGTGCCCAGGTGGCCAAGAAGGCCAATGGGATCCTGGCCTGGATCCAAAGTAGCGTGGCCAGCAGGCCCAGGGCAGTGACCCTTCCCCTGGACTCTGCCTTGGGGAGGCCACACCTTGAGTGTTGTGTTCAGTTCTGGGCCCCTCAGTTGAGGAAAGAGCTTGAGGGGCTGGAGTGGGGCCAGAGAAGAGCAACGAGGCTGGAGAAGGGACTGGAGCACAAGTGCTGTGGGGAGAGGCTGAGGGAGCTGGGGGTGTTCAGCCTGGAGAAGAGGAGGCTCAGAGGTGACCTCAGCACTGTCTGGAACTGCCTGAAGGGAAGTTCTGGCCAGGTGGGGGTTGGTCTCTTCTCCCAGGCACTCAGCAATAGGACAAGGGGGCACGATGGGCTCAAGCTCTGCCAGGGGAAATTGAAGTTGGAGAGCAGGAGGAAATTCTTTGCAGAGAGAGTGCTCAGGGATTGGAATGGGCTGCCCAGAGAGGGGGTGGACTCCCCATCCCTGGAGGTTTTTCAGCTGAGCTTGGCCGTGGCACTGAGTGCCATGATCTGGTAAAGGGACTGGAGTTGGACCAAGGGTTGGACTTGATGATCTCAGAGGGCTTTTCCAACCCAATCCATTCTGTGATTCTATATTTAACATGTGCAGAACGAGTTCCCTCAGTCCCCTGTTGGTTTGCCTTGCCCTTGGGATGGTGGGCACACATCCTGAAGGAGCTTTTGTGCCTACCCCTGTCACCTGGCACTGCAGGAGGAGCTTCCTCTGCCCATCAGCCTGATTGTGGTCAAACCTCTGCCCAGGCAGCACCAGGGACTCTGCAATGCACTAATAAACACACCCAGCAGTGTTGGAGGGGTCAGTAATGCCCTTTCTTAGCCCTCTGCTGTGCCCTTGGATTCTCCAGCCCCAGCATTCCTGAGGGGGCCCAACTCTGCTCTCTCCCACCGAGGTATTTTTAAGTGTTATGTGACTTTCATAGGGAGCATCAAGTTTCACTTGTGTGATGCTGGAGGATTCCCCAGGCTCCCAAGGGAGGGGAATGTGGCCAGGGGGGTGTGAAGGGATGGGCTTGGGGCAGGGTATTTGTATTTGATGGGCTTGGGGCAGGGTATTTGTAGCTTGTTGTCTGTGTAATGCCAGAGTTGTGGCTAAAAAGGGAGGAGGAGACACTCGACAGTGTGCTGGAGACGGTGACTTCACTCAGTCATGAGCAGAGGATGTTTTCTCTGGTCTGGGCACGGCTTTAACACATTATAATTTGCTATTTATCCCTTTCCCCCACTGGCAATGCACCTGCAGCTCTTGCACAGCAACAGGAATCAGGTTTCAGGGATAAACGTGAGAGGTAATTGCTCTGTTGAAGCAGGGAAAGCTGCAGAGTGTGCCCAAAGAAGGGCAGTCCTGAGGGAAAAGCGAGGAATGGCTTTACCAGGAACACATTATTCCCTTTTTTCCAGCCAGTTTCTGCCCCAGACAGCACAACTAGTTACTGGATGGATGAGTGTTCTCTGAGCCTTGTCCCCACATCTCTGGCAGCCAGATGGGCTGATTCCAATGGGCTGAAGTTCACCAAGGCCAAGTGCAGGTCCTGCCCTTTGGCCACCCCAACCCCTGCAGCGCTCCAGGCTGGGCACAGAGTGGCTGGAGAGCAGCCAGGCAGAGGGACCTGGGGGGACTGAGGGACAGGAAGCTCAACAGGAGCTACCAGTGTGCCCAGGTGGCCAAGAAGGCCAAGGGGATCCTGGCCTGGATCCAAAGTAGCGTGGCCAGCAGGCCCAGGGCAGTGACCCTTCCCCTGGACTCTGCCTTGGGGAGGCCACACCTTGAGTGTTGTGTTCAGTTCTGGGCCCCTCAGTTGAGGAAAGAGCTTGAGGGGCTGGAGCGGGGCCAGAGAAGAGCAACGAGGCTGGAGAAGGGACTGGAGCACAAGTGCTGTGGGGAGAGGCTGAGGGAGCTGGGGGTGTTCAGCCTGGAGAAGAGGAGGCTCAGAGGTGACCTCAGCACTGTCTGGAACTGCCTGAAGGGAAGTTCTGGCCAGCTGGGGGTTGGTCTCTTCTCCCAGGCACTCAGCAATAGGACAAGGGGGCACGATGGGCTCAAGCTCTGCCAGGGGAAATTGAAGGTGGAGAGCAGGAAGAAATTCTTTGCAGAGAGAGTGCTCAGGGATTGGAATGGGCTGCCCAGAGAGGGGGTGGATTCCCCATCCCTGGAGGGCTTTCAGCTGAGCTTGGCCGTGGCACTGAGTGCCATGATCTGGTAAAGGGACTGGAGTTGGACCAAGGGTTGGACTGGATGATCTCAGAGGTCTTTTCCAACCCAATCCATTCTATGATTCTGTGATAATAAAGGTTGCAGATACTGGGCCAGATAAAAGAACCTTTGTTTGGGCTTTCTTTGTTTGCTCTCTAATCCTATTCCCAATTTGTAGTTTATCAAGTCCTGAGGTGAGTCCAGGTGAAGGGCACAGGATCCCTTTGGAAGTAACACCTGTAAATAAAACAAACTGAGTCCTCTGTCCTGCCCCAGACCCACGGTCTGACCCCACTGCCATCCCCCCTCCAAGCTCCATGGAGGTGCCTCTGGAAATGCTCCTTCCAGCTGGGAGACAGGAACCCCCCAAGCCTGGAACTTGCAGAGTTGGTTTTTATCCAACTGTTCTCTCTGATACTTGGAAACGCTCAGCACTCAGTAGTTACTCAAATGAGATTAATCCCAATTAACTGGCAGACTTTGTATAGAAGGATTAAAAGAAAAGAGGGGGGTTATGTAAGGAGGAAGGTGGAAAAACTGCTCAGGAGTCAAGGGGTGAAAGCAAGGGGGGTGTCAGGGTAAGACCCTGGCCAGAGGGGGTCTGAGTTGGGCTGAGACAGCCAGGACAAGGCAGCAAGTTGGGTTTCCTTTGAACCTGCACCCTCCAAGAAAATAAAAAATAAATCCACTTCTACACTTAATCAGCAGCTGAACCTCCTTTCCCCGTGGCCACGGGATTGCTGGGTTAGTTTGCAGGGATCTGGCTGGGAGCAAAGCAGAAAAGTGGCCTTTTTTGGTCAGGCAATAAAGGCAAACCCCTTCCCAGCCTGTGCAGAAGAGTTTTCAGGAGGAGCTTTGTTTCTGCAGCAGGAACAGGAGCAAATAATCTGGTTTTCACTCGGGAGAAGGATTGGCTTTAACAAGGCATCTGGAGGGAGGGAGTCCTTCCTGAATTATATGTTTACCTGTAAAAAAAAAGCTTTTAAAATCTTCCCTGATCACCCCCTTGTTCTGCACAATCTGCAGTAAACTCTCGAATTGGCTTTTATTTATCCACATGACACACTTGGCCCATGTAAGGCGGTTGGTTGTTGGCCAGTGACCCAAAACACTGTTACGAGGGCCAAGTGCTTTTGATGGTGATGCTTCTCTTCCCTTTCTTCTCCCTAATTACGGCTTTTCCCCAATGAATGTTTGTTTGCTCTTGATGTCGGGGTGGATTAAAGCCTCTCTTGGGCTGGTAACAGAGTAAAGAACAGCACAAACATCCACTTTTCCTTGCCATTATCACATCAAAGTTCACCCAAATGGAAGCTTTTACTCCACCGGAGAAGGTGGCAATTAAAATGCATCTCTTGGACATAATTGGAAGTCCCAGCTTGTCTAAAGGCTCCAATTATCGGTGTGTTTACTCCAAAATCAGGTTGTGTGGCTGGGTCTGCATGGGAGCTTTAGACACAACCACTCCAGAGTTGTCCTTCACGGGCCTCAAAACTCCCAGGAAACGGGTGATATTATCCCAAATTTTGAGTCCATGTTTTGGCCTGAAGTTTCTCTAAGACCTGCTGATACTTTGGGAATCATTCATTAAAAAAGCCAAGGAAGTGTTGGGATATTTAAGGGTTAAACCACAGCATAAACTCCACAAAGTTTCAGCAAGTGGGAAGAAAATATCCCTAAACCTGAGTGGATTTATAGCACATTAAATGTAGATCCCAGTGATAGCTGTGATGGTGTGACATTTCCCTCTGCTGGGGTTTGTATGTTCAGTGAAACAATTAATGCCATTTTCAGGTCACCTTTCTCTGTCCTTCCTTCCACTTGGAGTGTCAAAGGTTTATTAAAATCCAGTTTATTAAAATCCAATTAACTGGAATGAAATCCTGGCCTTCCCTTCCACCTCTTTAAGAATTATTGGTGTGGGGGAACTGCTTTTTTTCCTGGATTTGATGAGGGCAGGAGGAAAAAACCTGTAAAATCATTCAAAATTTGCTTTTTGAAACCATGTGCTGCTCCTTCTGTGCCCCCTCCCCTGCCAGTTATTAAATCCTGTCAGCACTCTCAGCATCCCTCTGTGAGAATGTTGATTATTAACCCAGTCTTTTAATTACTTTATGCTGATGATGGGCTGCTCATTATTGTCTTGTAAAACAGAAGTCAAGCTACACTTACCAAACAATTATCTTCACTCACTTATCATTATCCTCAACATCCAGCTGCTGAAGCCCAGTAATTACTGGCTTTAATTAATATTTTCAGGGCAAGCTCATCACAGGTGCCTTGCAAAGTGGTCCCTTCAGACAAAATCTTCAAGTGGAAGAATTTGGGATGTTAATTCTGAGACAACTCCAGTCCTGCAGGTCAAAAGATAAGGAGAGAATTCCTTGTGTAAACATAATCCCTTGATGATAAAAATGATCTTTTACTCCCAGTGAAGTGAAAATCCAGGGAAGATTCTTCCCATTTTCCTTGTGAGCAGCTGCAGGAATTCTTAATAAAAAAACAAAGCACTTGCAGCAGGGATGGTTTTGCTCTCCTGGTATCTGAGAGGCAGATTATTAAAATAAAAACTCTTTGCAAAGTACCAGATTGTGGCAACACTTTCTGCTCACACAGGGAAGGAGCCCAGAGGTGTTTCCTGCAAACAGAACCCACATCAGAGTTTGGTTTGTGCCACTCTCGGCAGACTAAAAACACATTTCCAGCTCCCCTGAGCAAGTTTGGCACTGCTGGTTGTGATCCCTGATCTGGAATCTGTGGAAGGAGAAGGGAAGAAAATCCTGGGCACTGTTGGTGTCCTCAAGGGATTTACATCTGCAAAGAGCTTTAGGAAATGGGCCTGGCTGCTCTTGCAGGGAAAAGCCAAGGAAAAGCAGCCCGTCCTCAGAGGGAGTGCTCAGGGATTGGAATGGGCTGCCCAGAGAGGGGGTGGATTCCCCATCCCTGGAGGGTTTTCAGCTGAGCTTGGCCGTGGCACTGAGTGCCATGATCTGGTAAAGGGACTGGAGTTGGACCAAGGGTTGGACTTGATGATCCTGGAGGGCTTTTCCAACCCAATCCATTCTATGATTCTGTGATTCTATGGATGTGGCACTGAGTGAGAATCCACATCTTGATCCAACCCCACTGGGATCACCAGACCAGGGCACGGAGTGATCCCAGTGGGGTTGGATCAAGGGTTGGATTTGATGCTCTGAGGTCTCTTCCAACCCAACTGAGAAGAGCAACGAGGCTGGAGAAGGGAGTGGAGCACAAGTGCTGTGGGGAGAGGCTGAGGGAGCTGGGGGTGTTCAGCCTGGAGAAGAGGAGGCTCAGAGGTGACCTCAGCACTGTCTGGAACTGCCTGAAGGGAAGTTCTGGCCAGGTGGGGGTTGGTCTCTTCTCCCAGGCACTCAGCAATAGGACAAGGGGGCACGATGGGCTCAAGCTCTGCCAGGGGAAATTGAAGTTGGAGATGAGAAAGAAATTCTTTGCAGAGAGAGTGCTCAGGGATTGGAATGGGCTGCCCAGAGAGGGGGTGGATTCCCCATCCCTGGAGGTTTTTCAGCTGAGCTTGGCCGTGGCACTGAGTGCCATGATCTGGTAAAGGGACTGGAGTTGGACCAAGGGCTGGACTTGCTGATCTTGGAGGGCTTTTCCAGCCCAATCCATTCTATGGATTTGGCACTGAGTGAGAATCCACATCTTGATCCAACCCTACTGTGATCACCAGCCCAGGGCACTCTGTGCCCTGGGCTGGTGATCACAGTGGGGTTGGATCAAGGGTTGGACTTGCTGATCTCAGAGCTCTTTTCCAACCCAAACCATTCTGTGATTCTGTGATTGATTCTATTCCTGACAAAGACCTGGTTTTGTTTCTTTAATCCTCAGCTCCAGAAACAACAACCAGAATCCCCAGGATCCTTCTCTGGGCTTTGCACCTTGTTGGGTGCTGTAAAACCAGCACTGACCCAAGGTGGGACTTTCCTCCTGACTCCAAACAAAAGCCCTAAAACTGGGGAATTTTAAAAATTCCACCAGCTCTCCCTGTTGGTTTTTAACCCCTTGGAGAGGTTTAAACTCCTTGTTCTGCTTCCATTGTGTTTTAAAGGGCTCAGATTAAAAAGAATTGGGAAATTAGTTACTTAATAAGTTGTTTTTTTCTTGTCTAAATCAAAGATGGGCTGAAAAACATGAAGTTTTCCATGTTCTTTTCCTGCTCAGGTGGCCCCTTAAGGCTCCTGACTGAGATCCCTCCCTCGTCCTCACCTGCTAATAATTAACAATTAATAATTTACTAATAAATTGTTTCCCCAATCTCTTTTTTAAAAGTACTTGGGGTAAGTTATAGGACAATTTTTACTGCCTGAAAATAAAGATTTCCTCAGTCTTTGCCTGATGGAGGACTTGGGAATATTCACATGTATTGAAAATAGGGAGAAATTATGCAGAGCATTTTAATGTGCAAGTTCAGTGGCTGTGGATAAGCTGTGAATTTTCTGTAGTAAAAAACTAATTTTAAAACTTATTAATATAATTTAATAAATGAAGGATTCAGTAATAAGGGCTCGTCTTTGTGGGAGACTTGGAGGAAGAGAGTTGGGGGCAACTGATTTAAAAATACCTTTATTTCTGTACTTTGGAGATGGTACCAATGGAAATGGTACATTTTGGCAGTTGTTGTGGGTGTTGCTGTTTGTGGGAGTAAATTTGGCACTGAAAATACAGGATTGAGGGGGGAATGAGGGTGAAAAACAGAGTTAGATCTTCCAGGGATAAATCCAGAACCCCCCAACTTCTTACAGACAATTCTGGTGCTGAGAAGTTGCTGTTACTGTTTGACCCCCTGATTTGCAGCTCCTTTTCTTGCAGTTCCTTTTAAAGCAAAGATATAAATAGATGAAAACGTGACCTTGATGGTGAAATTCCCTGATTTTCCCATAATATTCCAGGATTTCAGTGGTTCCTGGAAAGCAGCTGCAGTTTCTTGTAATATCCACCTGCCTGAGTGTTCTTTGAACTGCCTGGAATTTGTTTCAGCTGAGAACCCTCATCCCTCTGCTGTGAGAAATGGAATTCATTCCTGGCTTTCTGCACACCTCAACTCACAGGTTGCCACAAAATCTGGGCTCACAGACCTGGTGGTCCCACAATTCCCACATCCTGCTGGGGGGAAGCACCTTGTTAAACGTTCTGGCATAATTGGGACTAATTACCTGACCAAGCCTTGTAAATGGGCAGGAAGGCAGGGCTGGATCACAGGCTTTGACTTCCCTCCTCGGGCAGTTTGATGGAGGGTTCCTTTGAAGTGATCCCAGAAATTAAAGCAAGGAGAGAGGCTCGTAAAAGGCACAGATTGTTCAGCCCTGACTGGCAGATGTTTGGATGGATCCCAGAGGATGGGATGGTCTCTTTGTTCCTTGAGCAGGACCCTGTGCTGGCAAATTCTCCCCCCCAAAAAAAAAGGGATTTACCCCCTGAAAATGGGTGCAAAGTTCATGGGTGCTGCAAACAAACTCCACCCCTGCTCCATCGGGATGGTTCCCTGCTCACCTTTATTCCCAGGCTTTGTTTTGGAGAAGCCAAAAAAACCCCCAGACTTAACAAACAAAAAAAAGGCAGGAAGCCAATGATGTCCTTGGAATTGCAAATCCAGGTGGGCCCCACCTCGTGTGGAGGAGGAGGAACAAATTCAGCCAAAGTTTCCTGCGTGTTTTAGCAGGCAATTCCAAGGCCAGACAGTGGCTGCTTTCCTTGGATTCTCTGATGTCTTTTTGCCTCCCCACCCAAAGGTTGAGGTGCAACAGCTTGTTCCCAACCTGCAAAGCTGAGAGAGAAAAACTTAAAAAGCCAAAAAGGCGTGTTGGAGATCGAGTCCTGGAGTGTGGGAATGGCAGGAAAGGCGTCTGGACTCCACAGGGAGTCTGGGGAATGTTGGGAAAGGCCTGGGCATGATCCAGAGGTGCCAAGTGTGGTTTGCACCCCACTGACTGCTCTTCCTGCTCTGGGAGGGCTGGTGGGAACAGGAGCAGCTCCTGGGGAGGCTCAGACCTTCCAGCACCACTCAGGCTCCTCCCTTTGCTCCTCTGGCTTTTCCATGGGGTTTCCTGGAGCGCTGTCACAGCAGACCTGTCCTTGCCGTGTCACAAAAGGAGCTCCAGAGGATGCAATAAGGGACAGAGGAATTCCCTCCTCATTCCCATCAGGAGCCGCCAAGCTCGCAGTGCAATCCTGGCCCTGTAGGTGTCACCACTGGATCGGGAAACGGAGCTTTTCTTTCAGTTTCGGCCCAAGACACAACCTGAGTGTCAATATTTTAATGTTTCACTCCTGCTCAGAGCTCAATATTTACCATTAATTGAGACCATGGGATGAATTTCATCTTACTGGGGTGGTGCTTCCCCACCCAGGGTGAAAGGAAATAATTCCTTGGATACCACAGGCTTTCCTTTCCCACACTAAATTAATAATCAGAGAATGTGGCTTGGAAGGGACCTGAAGTCCATCCAGTCCCAACCCCTTGCCATGGGCAGGAAACCTTCCACTAGACTGGGTTGTTCCAAGCCCTATCCAGCCTGGAATTGAATATTCCTCCCTGACACACCATGTCTGTTCCCTAAACCATTTAAACCTGGCTCAAAGCTGAGCTTTGCAGGGAAGCAAAGGGGTGAACATGTCCAGGATGCTCCAGGCTCTCCCCCGTGGGTGGGCAGGCCCTGCTCAGCACCTGTGTCTTCACTTGAAAGCTGCTCTGCAAAGCTCTCTGGGTGGTTTCTGAAAACCCAGAACATGCCAATCCTCAGCATCAGAGAGACCACAGGAGTTTATTGCATAAAGGTACAATTAAGGTGATTTTCCTCCCACACACACAAAGGTCTAAAGGCTTTGTAAGAGCTCCCGTTTCTTGCTCAGGGAGCAGAGGCAGTTCCAGTGCTTGGCTTGGTTTAAACCTCTACATGAGGTTTTTCAGGGAGTCCAAGTGCTTTAATTCCTGAAGGGGGTGACTTTTAATGTCATTTGTGAGTCCTTTAAACTCCTCTTCCCTTTGCCCAGAGAAGCTGTGGCTGCCCCTGGATCCATCCCTGGCAGTGTCCAAGGCCAGGCTGGAGCACCTGGGACAGTGGGAGGGGTTGGGGGTGGAACTGGATGGGCTTTAAGTCCCTTCCAACCCAACCCATTCCATGATCTCTCCCAGCTTAGGGGTGTTTGTGCTTCAGCTCTAAGAATTGACTCTCAAACTGGTTTTTCCCCCTTGGTGACAAACCCAAAGGAGCTGGGCCCTGTTTGTTCTCCCTGTTGGCAGAGCTGGTTCCAGGCAGGATTTTATCCCTGTCCCTGCCCACTGCAGGTGTTTCTTCCCTGCAGGAAGAGATTCCCTGGATTTTTATTTTCTGTCAGTGCCTGAACAGTGCTGGGATTCATGTAAAGACAACCAACATTTTTTTTTTGTCATCAGAGAAGCCTTTCAAGGTCTCCTGTGCTTGGGCTGGGTCTGCACATCTGGAAATGCCAACAGGGAGTTCAGGGAACCTCTGACCCTTCTGAGTGTGCTGAGCAGCACCCAAGGGGCAGAGCTGGTTGGGCAGAGAAGCTGTGACTGCCCCTGGATCCATCCCTGGCAGTGACCAAGGTGGGCTGGATTTCCCAGAGAAGCTGTGGCTGCCCCTGGATCCATCCCTGGCAGTGTCCAAGGCCAGGCTGGAGCACCTGGGACAGTGGGAGGGGTTGGGGTTGGAACTGGATGGGCTTTCAGGTCCTTCCAACCCAACCCATTCCAGGATTCCCATCAATCAGGAGATTTTGGCTCCATCCTTGGTGCTTCCAGGTCTCTCTGCAGCTGAACCATTCCCAGCCAAGGGAATTGCTGCATCCAGGAGGGCAAGCAGAGCTGAGGATGCTCCTGGCACAGGCAGTGCCCAATTGCTGTGTCCAGTGGGGCCCCAGAGTGCTGAGAGCCCCTGGCAGGGCCTGAAGGGGCTCCAGGAGAGCTGGGGAGGGACTGGGGCCAAGGCCTGGAGGGGCAGGACACAGGGAATGGCTTCCCAGTGCCAGAGGGCAGGGCTGGGGGGGCTGTTGGGAAGGGATTGGTGGGTGGGAGGGTGGGCAGGGGCTGGGCTGGATTTCCCAGAGAAGCTGTGGCTGCCCCTGGATCCATCCCTGGCAGTGTCCAAGGCCAGGCTGGAGCACCTGGGACAGTGGGAGGTGTTGGGGTTGGAACTGGGTGGGCTTTAAGGTCCTTCACACCCAAACTGTTCTGCTCTGAACTGGCTGGGAAATGTCACCCAGAGCACCAGGAATCATGAATTCATTAGAGACCCATCGAGGTCCTTCACAAGTGACAGTGCTGATCATTCCATGGGCCCTTGCTCTTCCTACAGGGATCTTGGAAGCAGCTGATTTATAACTCCCAGAGGGGTCAGCTCCAAACTCAGCAGTGCCAGCTGGAAGCCAAGGCCAAGTGCTGACTCTGAGCACAACTGCCCCCTGCAAGGCCTCAGCTGCCTCTGGTGTCACCTCCCCTTCCCTTCGGTGGTTTAGAGGAGGAGGAAAACGAGTTGTTGTTTTAACTTGTGCCCCACCAGCGGCTGAAAAGTTGCTCTGGGCAGTGGGTGAAGTGCTGAGATACACAACGCTGGCAGCAGTTCTTATCACCCTATCAAGCCGTGTTTTCTCCCCCAGCTTTACGTGTAACGTTTTGTGTTGCTGCTTGTTGTTTCAGCTGACTAACGACTCTCCCACTCGGGGGTTTTATCCCGAGGTTGATTTGTTAGAGATTATCTCTTTGCATCGAACCTGCCGTGCTTTGCATCGCCAGCAGCGAGTGAGGCCGTTGCAATATAACCCAACCACCTAAAGGGGCAGCTTTGAGGTTGTTCTGCAACCCAAATCCCCATTTTCTTTGCGTAAAGAATTGCTTCGGGACAATCTGTAGCAGACACAGAGTAATCTTTGTATTAACTGTCCAAGAATGTTCTCCTGAACATGATTAACCACGGGTTGTGCTGAGTGAGCTTTAATAATGGGTTTCCTGTGGACGTGTCAGCAGACTTTCCCTTCCCTAAAAACTCCAAATGCTCTCCAGAGGAGCTGCTGTTTTCCCTTTGCACTCTGAGATTTATTTTGTGTGGGGGTGGTTTGTTTGTTTGTTTGTAATAACTGGAAATTACTATAACGCTTTTATTAAAGCTTCATTATTCCCCTCTGATTAAAACTTGAAGACAAACTTCAGGTGTATTTATACTTCTTGCATGGAATGAGATGAGAGGCTCGTGGCTGAACTCTCCTCCCTTTCTCCTCCATGTCTGCCTTGGCCCCTGAGCTGCCTTTCCCTGCCAACCTCCACAAAATTATCCCTGGAGGCACCAGTTCCTCGTCTGCTGCAGTAACTGCATTTTCCCGGATTTCTTAATCCTTCATCTGGATTGTTTTGTCTGAGTTTCAAGCTCTTTTTCTCTCCTTGCAGTCCTTTCTGTCCCTTATCTGTCTCTGAGACCTCCATGGCCAGATAACCAAATAACATCCAAGACTGTTCATCCCTAAAAGGACAATTAGGATTTCAGCCTGAGGTCTAACCCGACCTCTCCCACCATCCATGTGCAAACTGGCCAGATGGGGAGAAATGAGGGGGATCTCAAACTGGGAAATGTCATTTAGGACTTGCAGCAGGCCCAGGGCAGTGACCCTTCCCCTGGACTCTGCCTTGGGGAGGCCACACCTTGAGTGTTGTGTTGAGTTCTGGGCCCCTCAGATGAGGAAAGAGATTGAGGGGCTGGAGCGGGGCCAGAGAAGGGACTGGATGTGGCACTGAGTGTCCTCTGAAACACCTCCAGGGACAGAGAATCCAACATGTCTTGATCCAACCTCACTGTGATCACCAGCCCAGGGCACAGAGTGCCAGAGTGATCCCAGTGGGGTTGGATCAAGGGTTGGACTTGATGATCTCAGAGGTCTCTTCCAACCCAAGTGAGAAGAGAAGAGCAACGAGGCTGGAGAAGGGACTGGAGCACAAGTGCTGTGGGGAGAGGCTGAGGGAGCTGGGGGTGTTCAGCCTGGAGAAGAGGAGGCTCAGAGGTGACCTCAGCACTGTCTGGAACTGCCTGAAGGGAAGTTCTGGCCAGGTGGGGGTTGGTCTCTTCTCCCAGGCACTCAGCAATAGGACAAGGGGGCACGATGGGCTCAAGCTCTGCCAGGGGAAATTGAAGTTGGAGAGCAGGAGGAAATTCTTCACAGAGAGAGTGCTCAGGGATTGGAATGGGCTGCCCAGAGAGGGGGTGGATTCCCCATCCCTGGAGGTTTTTCAGCTGAGCTTGGCCGTGGCACTGAGTGCCATGATCTGGTAAAGGGACTGGAGTTGGAGCAAGGGTTGGACTGGATGATCCTGGAGGGCTTTTCCAACCCAATCCATTCTGTGATTCTATAATTTGAGAGCTGATATTCCTCTGTTGCTTTCCCACCAGCAGGAAGGAGTGGAGGGCACCAGGAGGAAGGATCATGGGTATCCAAAGGAGTGGAGGGCACCAGGAGGAAGGATCATGGGTATCAAAGAAGGGAAGGGCATCAGGAGGAAGAATCATGGGCATCCAAAGGAGTGGAGGGCACCAGGAGGAAAGATCATGGGCATCCAAAGGAGTGGAGGGCACCAGGAGGAAGGATCATGGGTATCAAAGAAGGGAAGGGCATCAGGAGGAAGGATCATGGGCATCCAAAGGAGTGGAGGGCACCAGGAGGAAAGATCATGGGCATCCAAAGGAGTGGAGGGCACCAGGAGGAAGGATCATGGGTATCCAAAGGAGTGGAGGGCACCAGGAGGAAGGATCATGGGTATCCAAAGGAGTGGAGGGCACCAGGAGGAAGGATCATGGGTATCCAAACACCCCCAGATGGGCAGGGAAGGCTGAGGAACCCTGCTTGGTTTTATGTTGGGGTTCTGTGACTGCAGCTTTAGGTCAGACACAGGTATTTTTTACCAAGCTTTTGGAATACCTTCAGTCTGAACCTCTCCCAAAGGATAAGGCTGGGAAGGGATGGAGCAATCTCCCAACTCTGGGGAAAGGAGGCAGGTCAAGGTTACCAAGTGCCAGTGAAAGGAACAGTTATCTCACCTCAGCACAGGAGGTGCACCCGTTAAAGTGCCTTCAATGAATGTAACAAACAGTGCAAACCCTGTTGGAGAAATGAGCTCTCCTGGGGTGGTTCCTGGGCCGTGTCAGCCCAGCACAGCTCGCTTTGTTTCTGGCTCCAGCACTGCCCGGGCTATCAGCGCTAAATGTGTTTACCTTTTTCTGCATTTAGCAAGTAAAGAATTGAAAGCGCCCGTGCCCTGGAAAAGTAAAAGCGTTAAACAATCTCTTCTGTGAGAGCAAAGTACACCTCCGAGTCCTTGTAATGTTTAAATATTTAAAATATGAAGTCACTCGCTGCTGCTTTACCACCCACCTACTCGGGCCTGTTTCTCGTCCCATCTTCCCCTCAATTGTATAGACATTACATTACCCAGCCCCACCCTGCAGCCATTTCCTGCCCAGCTCTTTACTCCTTGCTATTTTCTCAGTAGGATTATTTGTCTCTTGTCTCCTACTTTTCCTACAGCTCCATTTTTCATCCCTCATTCCCATCCTGGTTCTGCTGATTGACTCTGCTCTGCCAAGTCTGACCTGCCCCCGTTTCTTTTTGCTTACGTGGATAAGTGTTAATCCCCTCCAGCCTGCAAAGCAACGCAGGGCAGCTTTTTATAGCCCTGCTGCAGACAAGGAGGTGAAATTCCCCAAGAACGTAAGAGCTTTAAGAACAAGAGCCCATGTGCTGTTCCCAACAGCGATCTGGGTGTTAAGCAGGACAAGACTGACGTTTATGATGCTCCTTTCTCTCCTGCACTGTCCCATCTGCACCACTTTCCAAGTTCTCTGCTTTAATAGCCCCCAGTAATTCTCTTCCAAAGCTTTGTCTGGTCTCAGTTTGATCCCCCACGGTCTTTTCCTCCAGCTCTTGGCAGGAATCCTGCAGGTCTCTCCTTCCATGGCCGGGAAAGCCTCTCCACCCACCCCCAGAAGGGGCAGGGCAAAGGGATGTGACCTGCCCCCAGCCCGGGCACTTCGTGGCTTGAGCAGGAGGCAAAGCCTGGCCGAGATTATTCCAAGCCATCCTGTGGCTTGGTTTGTTTTTGTTCTGAGTCACCAGTAATTACAAGCACATTATTCTGGTGTTGATGAGTCCCTGTGCTGGTGCTGCAGTGAAGGGCAAGGCCTTCAGCAAACCCACACGTGGCAGCTCCCCTGCTCTCCAGATCCTCCTCCTCCTCCTCCTCCAGAGGGCTGCAGTGGAGCCCTGGATAATGAAAACAAATTAAAAGCTTTGCTGCACATGCAGCATTTCAGCTGGGTTTTGGTAACTTTTTACATCCCTATCTCAGCACAGAGAATCACAGAATGGATTGGGTTGGAAGAGACCTCTGGGATCAGCAAGTCCAACCCTTGGTCCAACCCCACTGTGATCACCAGCCCAGGGCACAGAGTGCCCTGGACTGGTGATCACAGTGAGGTTGGATCAAGATGTGGTGGATTCTCACTCAGTGCCACATCCACAGAATCACAGAATGGATTGGGTTGGAAAAGCCCTCCGAGATCAAGTCCAACCCTTGGTCCAACTCCAGTCCCTTTACCAGATCATGGCACTCAGTGCCACAGCCAAGCTCAGCTGAAAACCCTCCAGGGATGGGGAATCCACCCCCTCTCTGGGCAGCCCATTCCAATCCCTGAGCACTCTCTCTGCAAAGAATTCTTTTCTGCTCTTCAACTTCAATTTCCCCTGGCAGAGCTTGAGCCCATCGTGCCCCCTTGTCCTATTGCTGAGTGCCTGGGAGAAGAGACCAACCCTCACCTGGCCAGAACTTCCCTTCAGGCAGTTCCAGACAGTGCTGAGGTCACCTCTGAGCCTCCTCTTCTCCAGGCTAAACACCCCCAGCTCCCTCAGCCTCTCCCCACAGCACTTGTGCTCCAGTCCCTTCTCCAGCCTTGTTGCTCTTCTCTTCTCACTTGGGTTGGAAGAGACCTCTGAGATCATCAAGTCCAACCCTTGATCCAACCCCACTGGGATCACTCTGGCACTCTGTGCCCTGGGCTGGTGATCACAGTGGGGTTGGATCAAGACATGTTGGATTCTCTGTCCCTGGAGGTGTTTCAGAGGACACTCAGTGCCACATCCAGTCCCTTCTCTGGCCCCGCTCCAGCCCCTCAAGCTCTTTCCTCAAGTGAGGGGCCCAGAACTGAACACAACACTCAAGGTGTGGCCTCCCCAAGGCAGAGTCCAGGGGAAGGGTCACTGCCCTGGGCCTGCTGGCCACGCTAGTTTGGATCCAGGCCAGGATCCCATTGGCCTTCTTGGCCACCTGGGCACACTGGTGGCTCACTAAGCTGGTGTTTCACTGCACACCAGCCTTACTAAACTCTTGCTTGGGCTGTCTCATGTTTGCAAGGATGTCTGTGAACCTACAATGCTTCAGCTGGTCAGTGGTTGGACTTGATGGTCTCGGAGGTCTTTTCCAACCCAATCAATTCTATGATCACTTTTACACCACATTAAATTGCTGTTCCAACCCTACAAGTGACACAACTGGATCCAGGAGCTGCAGGGACAGTTGGGATAAAAAAAGCACAGCAGGCAGCTGGAGTTTGTGGAGCTGCTGAGAGTTAAAAAAAGTGGAAGGTTTGTGTCTGTCAGCACGAAAATGTGTGTTTTCCTGAGTGTTCTCTTGTGATAACTCTTAATATTTATTGGATCGAGCTTGGTTCCCACAAGAACTCAAAATAGTTGTCTGGATTTGAGGCACAGCCTTCCTTGGCTGGCACAGCTCCTCTCCCATGGCTTCTGGGCACTTGGAATTCCTCTGTCCAGACCAGTCTCCCCAGAGAGTGTTCAAAATAGGTATCACAGGGGCTCGGGGGGTGACACTGAGTGGAAACAGTGATGGTTAAACTCAACTCGTTTCAGCCCAACTTGGGGCCTTTTGCTCCTGCCTGGGAACGTTCAAAGAGTGAAAAGTTCACTCAGAGCCCTCAGGAGCCTGATTTGGTGGGAGGGAAAGGCAGGGGAAGGTGAGCTGGAAGGGTCAGGAGTTCCTCCTAGCAGAGTGGCCTTTCCCTTTGGGCCATGAGACACCCTGAGGTGCCTTGTCCCCAATGCAGGCCCTGAGATGGTGCTTTGCTGCAGGAACTGCCTTGTTTACAGCACTGACCTCCTTTCTCTTTCCTCTGGGTACAATCCAGAGCCCTGAGCATGATATTTTCTGTTCTTGTGCATGATCACCTGCTCACAGTAAAGTCTCTGCACTGAGAGCTCTGTTTTCTTGTGCTGCTGGTGGTTTTTCTGGGACACATTTCTGACCTTGGGACCAAAATTGCTGACGAGCTTGTGAACTATTTAGAGAAATTTTAGTCAGGCTTTATTCTAAGCCTTCAGAAGTACCTGCTCTCAATGTACAGCTTGGGTGACATGATCAAATGAGTCAGAAATGTATTTATGAATATTGTGTCTGAGCTCTGACTAGAAATGTCAGGAGCTGGCATCTCCATGGCAGATTAATTTCCCCTAACTTTGGGCACCTAAAAGCCCATTGCTTAAATCTGAGCCTCACCCAGGGTTCCTTTACAGCCCCTGGAGAAGCAGAGGCGCCTGCAGGGCAGAGCCAAGGCAGCTTCAAATGCCTGGCTGGAGGTGTCACCGTCCCTGCAGGAGTGACAGGGATGCCTGGCCAACTGCTGGGGCTCTGGGGTGACAGATGAGACAGATGAGCTGAGCCCAGGCTGGCCACACACTCAGCAGGAACAGGGCAGCCGAGGTTTGGCATGTGGGTGTCCCTGTGCTTTTATTTCTGGTGCTGGTTTGTAATTATCAGGATTATCCCCAGGCTCATCAATCACAGGGCCCACTGATTGACAAGGGCCTGGTGCACCAAACTGCAGGGCTGGGGGGGATCCTTGGCTCTGCCCTGGGACCTGAGCTCTCTGCCAGGGATGGCCCTGACGAGCAGAATAGTTTGTCAGCAGCTGCTCTGCTTCTTCCTCCAGCTCTCCTCCCCTCCTCCTCCTCCTCGGGGTTTGCATCATATCCCTGGAAATGAGAGCACAAACAGCTCTGTGGAGTGGGCAGAGCCACCACCTCAGCATGTGCTTAATCACAGCTCAGATGTTGTTCCTTCTGTCAGCAGCTTTCGGTTTTACCTGCATAAAGAAGGGAGTTTTTCTGCTGATGGATTCTCATCCTAATCCTCCCCTCCATGCCCTTGGAAAAGGGTCTGCTCCTGCATTCCCAAGCAAAGCCTGGATGGAGCAGGGCTGGATGTGTGGGGGGGAAGAGCTGGGTGATGATGCTCTGGGGCATCACTGCCATGAAGAGGGTCAGGGGTAGGACAAGGAGTAACGGGTACAAACTGAAAAAGGGGGAATTCAGGTTGGATTTTGGGAGGAAATTCTTCGCTTTGAGGGTGGGCAGGCCCTGGCACAGGTTGGGTAGAGAAGCTGTGGCTGCCCCTGGATCTCTGGAAGTGTCCAAGGCCAGGTTGGAGCAACCTGGGACAGTGGGAGGTGTTGGGGTTGGAACAGAATGGGCTTTAAGGTCCCTTCACAGAATCATTGAATGGATTGGGTTGGAAAAGAGCTCTGAGATCAGCAAGTCCAACCCTTGATCCAACCCCACTGTGATCACCAGCCCAGGGCACAGAGTGCCCTGGGCTGGTGATCACAGTGGGGTTGGATCAAGATGTGGATTCTCACTCAGTGCCACATCCATAGAATGGATTGGGTTGGAAAAGCCCTCCGAGATCATCGAGTCCAACCCTTGGTCCAACTCCAGTCCCTTTACCAGATCATGGCACTCAGTGCCATGGCCAAGCTCAGCTGAAAACCCTCCAGGGATGGGGAATCCACCCCCTCTCTGGGCAGCCCATTCCAATCCCTGAGCACTCTCTCTGCAAAGGATTTTCTTCTGCTTTCCAACTTCAATTTCCCCTGGCAGAGCTTGAGCCCATCATGCCCCCTTGTCCTATTGCTGAGTGCCTGGGAGAAGAGACCAACCCCCACCTGGCCAGAACTTCCCTTCAGGCAGTTCCAGACAGTGCTGAGGTCACCTCTGAGCCTCCTCTTCTCCAGGCTGAACACCCCCAGCTCCCTCAGCCTCTCCCCACAGCACTTGTGCTCCAGTCCCTTCTCCAGCCTCGTTGCTCTTCTCTTCTCACTTGGGTTGGAAGAGACCTCTGAGATCATCAAGTCCAACCCTTGATCCAACCCCACTGTGGTCACCAGCCCAGGGCACAGAGTGGGGTTGGATCAAGATGTGGTGCATTCTCACTCAGTGCCACATCTGTAGAATCACAGAATCACCTCTGAGCCTCCTCTTCTCCAGACTAACAAACCCTGGCAAAGGCTGGCAGAGATTCCAGCAGGACACAGTCAAGGCTCCTCTTTTCCTGCCCCAATCCCTTTCCAACCTCAGTGTTTGTGTTCCTGGCTGGCTGATCAGGCAGTGAGATGGAACAGGTAACAACAGCCCCTTGTGAGGGTTATTTGCTATTTCAGGGAGGCAGTTTATGACATAACTCTGTAAACACTGGAGTTGGCAAAGCTGAGGGAGCAAACATGACCCTGGGGAAGGAAACCTTGGAGCTGAACTGCTGGGATAACTCAGCAGCTGCACAGACCATCCCCAACTGCCACCGTGCACTGTAAACATCCCAGAGAACCTGTGTGAGGACACACAGAAATCCTGGACCGCTCCAGGCCAGGCCCAGCTGAGGGACAGAAGCACCACCAGGCAGGACATGGGGCTGTGGTTCTCCAGAAGTACAATCCCTCTTACAGGGCATGGGAGGGAGTTGGTGTTCCTGACTTAGCAGCATAAAATCATGGGATTAAGGGTTGGAAGGGACCTCAGCACTGTCTGGAACTGCCTGAAGGGAAGTTCTGGCCAGGTGGGGGTTGGTCTCTTCTCCCAGGCACTCAGCAATAGGACAAGGGGGCACGATGGGCTCAAGCTCTGCCAGGGGAAATTGAAGTTGGAGATCAGAAAGAAATTCTTTGCAGAGAGAGTGCTCAGGGATTGGAATGGGCTGCCCAGAGAGGGGGTGGATTCCCCATCCCTGGAGGGTTTTCAGCTGAGCTTGGCCGTGGCACTGAGTGCCATGATCTGGTAAAGGGACTGGAGTTGGACCAAGGGTTGGACTTGATGATCTCGGAGGTCTTTTCCAACCCAATTCATTCTATGGATGTGACACTGAGTGAGAATCCACATCTTGATCCAACCCCACTGTGATCACCAGCCCAGGGCACTCTGTGCCCTGGGCTGGTGATCACAGTGGGGTTGGATCAAGGGTTGGACTTGCTGATCTCAGAGGGCTTTTCCAACCCAATCCATCCTATGATTCTGTGATTAGCAACAGTGTCAGGATTGCCCAGCTCTGCCTTGGAGCAGATCCCCAGCTGGGGAGGGAGGGAAGTGTGGGGGCAACTGGAAAAGAAGATGTTTGGGTCACAAGGGAAGTCTGTGGTGGGAAGATATCCCTCCAATCATCCCACAGAGCTGGATGTTGGCAGTGCAGGGACTGTTATGCAGCTCCCCCAGGTCAGGAGGGTGATTATTCAAGGATATCAGGGCATGTTTAATCTCCTTGGGGCTTATCTGCTCGTGTTCTGTGCTGATTGCAGCTCCAGACAAAGGGCTCTAATGTTGCAGGACCTGTGAGGAGCAAACCCTTCTGAAATGGAAAACTGCTCCCTGCCCAACCTCCTAAAACTCCTTCAACACCAACTGAGTGTTCTTTCTCCAAATTAAACCTGCCCAGAGTGTCTAAAGGCGCTTCCTTTGAGAGGCAGAGCTTGTTCCAACATAAAAGAACCCAATAATGGCTATTCCAGAATGTCTGAGAAGTACAAGGAGTTCCTTCCCAGCTCCCATCCCTGGGCTGGAGGTTTCCAAGGCCGTTCCACTCCGTGGCTTTTCATGGCTATTGGAGAGCTGAGACTGCTGGAATTACTAATTACACCAGATGCTGCTGCCAGAGAGTTATTGCAGCTTTTCTAAACCACATTTCCAGGGCTCAACCCCGGCATTCCTCCTCTCCCTGTGTAATTAGGGCTGTGACTATCCCGCTTCCTTTGGGGAGCTTGAACTCCTTGCCGGGTTCACCAGCACCGTTTTCCTCTCAGCCCCTTGAAGTGCTGAGTCCTTGTGTCTTGCTTTTAGATATTCCAAACGTCTTTCAATAGCTTTGGCTTCAAACGAGGCTTTTACCCTGGAGCTTTTCAAGATAAGGAGCCGTGACAAGCACAGCGCTGAGTGCCCTCAGCCAGAGTTTGTTTGCACAGCTCTTGGGAGGCCTCTGGATATTGCTGAAGTGGAAATATTACCTATAGCAACTTGAAAATCCAGAGGCTCTTTCTTTTTCTTTTTTTTTTATTTTCTTTTTTCTTTTTTTTCTTTTCTTTTTTATTTTTTCTTTTCTTTTTTCTTTTTTTCTTTTCTTTTTCTTTTTTCTTTTTTTTTCTTTTTTCTTTTCTTTTTCTTTTTCCTTTTTTTATTTTTTTATTCTTTTTTTCTTTTTTCTTTTTTCTTTTCTTTTTCTTTTTTTTTCTTTTTTCTTTTCTTTTTCTTTTTTCTTTTTTATTTTCTTTTTCTTTTCTTTTTTTTATTTTTTATTCTTTTTTTCTTTTCTTTTTTCTTTTCTTTTTTTTTCTATTCTTTTCTTTTTTTTCTTTTTTTTCTGTTTTTCTTTTTTCTTTTCTTTTTCTTTTTTCTTTTTTCTTTTCTTTTTCTTTTTTCTTTTTCCTTTTTCTTTTTTCTTTTTTTTTCTTTTTTCTTTTTTCTTTTCTTTTCTTTTTTCTTTTTTCTTTTCTTTTTCTTTTTTCTTTTTTTATTTTTTTATTCCTTTTTTCTTTTTTCTTTTCTTTTTCTTTTTTTTCTTTTCTTTTTCTTTTTTCTTTTTTCTTTTTTCTTTTCTTTTTCTTTTTTTTTCTTTTTTATTTTTTATTCTTTTTTCTTTTCTTTTTTTCTTTTCTTTTTTCTTTTCTTTTTCTTTTTTTCTATTCTTTTCTTTTTCTTTTTTCTTTTCTTTTTCTTTTTTCTTTTTTTCTTTTCTTTTTCTTTTTTCTTTTTTCTTTTTCTTTTTTTCTTTTTTTCTTTTTTTATTCTTTTTTTCTTTTCTTTTTTTCTTTTCTTTTTTCCTTTTCTTTTTCGTTTTTTTATTTTCTTTTCTTTTTTTTTTCTTTTTTTTCCTTTAAATTCAAATTCAAAAGGCTCTTTGTGGAGCTTTCCTGTCCTTGTCATTCCCAAACAGGACTCACCAGCAGAGCCTGTTTGAGGCAAGACTCACTTTTCATCCCTTCCTGTTGCTGTTACATTCACCAATTCAGTGTTTCACTGCTCTGAGTGGTTTATATTTAAGGGCAGCTTGTTCTGAAAACACACCAAAAAAAGGAGGTTGGAAGGCAGAGGGGAAGGAAACACAGAATTGCTGCCCAGTCTGAAGAATGTATTTGGGAACTTTAAAAAAGTCAAGAGGGCTGCCAGATCAAAGCATTTCTGCAGTTTCCTGGACAAATCATCAAAAATGATTAAAAAAAAAGGGTGCAGCCAGTGAGTGATGCTGATTAGGCAGTTTGGATTTACAGTAAAAAGGGAGGAAAATGGTTCAAAGGACATTAATGGGGATTTGCTCTGACCTGGTGAGTGAAGCTCTTTTGTGCTTCAGCCTCTACTTTGACTAATGGGAAGCTATTCCAGCACAGCCTTTGGGAGTGTCTTTGGGATTCTTGTTGAACCCAAATCTTATTTATGGCTTTTTTTCTGCCTCCTTCTTCAAAAATAAAACCAAACAACCAAAGTCAACGCACACAGAAAAATAAAAGTGTTTCTGGTGAAGACAAGCACACCAGAAAAGTGCACAAGAAATATTTGACAGAAACATTTGCCTTTTGATAAATTGCTTTAAGGTTAGGTGTGTTTTTTCTCTGCTGTTTGAAGTAAATCATCAGCCTGAAATGAAATTCTGAGGACAGATTTGCCCCGGTGCTCTCTGCTGTTCCCCCATCCCTGGGCAGAGGATCCTGCTGTTTATCCAAGGAAGGGGGAGAACAATGAGCGTTTCCTCCCCTTGGTTTCAATGGGAAACAATTGCCCACTTACCTTTATCAATCCTTTATCTGCTAAATTACCCAAACTTCCTCTATTAAGATTATTGGGGCCACATCTCCTCCCCTGCAATGTCACCCAACGGGTTTGGTGTCCAGCACTTCCCTTCTCTCACTGCTGGGAGCTGCTTTTCTAAATGTTTGCAGAAAATCCCACTGCCATTCCCTCTCTGAAGGTCCCAAAATTCCCTGGATAATCTCTCCATGCTCCATCAACATGGCAATCTGTATTTTAACAGCCTCTGGAAAGGCTGACTCTTGGCAGCAGCACCATTTGCTGGGAAGGAGCCTGGAACATTCATTTCTTGAAGCAAACAGAGGGTACCAAAACAGAAATGTTTGTTCTTTCTCTCTGAGCAGCCTCAAGATTGCCCTTCCCAGCCCTGCCTTTGCAGGATTTGCTTTGCAGGATTTGCTTTGCCAACGTGTTGCTGCAGCTTTTTACACCCCCCACGTTATTTTTGTGCCTTCAAGTAACCCTGAAGTTCTTAATCACTCTGGAATATGAATCAGCCAAGTCTAATTAAGGCTCTGCTTGTCCTGGTGAGATAAGGAGTGAGAGAGAGATCTGCTCATCCTGTCTCAAACAAGGAAATTCTGCTGGAGACAGACTATCAGGAGAGATCTTTTTCAGGGAAGTGACCAAACTTCAGCCTCTTTGTTTGGGTGACACAACAGGGATTCCTCTGGATGTCCTGGATTTTGGAACAGCATCACAATAAACAGGGCAATTAATTATACCCAAGTGCTGGCACCAGCAGGACACTTTATTTTGCTTTCCTCCAGGTACTAACACGTTATTCCAGGCTCCTTTCCATCCCCATCCCGTGTTTTGGGCAGTGAGCAGCAGAGCAGGGACTCCTCACACTGCTCTGCCTCTCCTCACCCTGAGTTGTGGAGGGAGAACATCCCGGATGGCTCATCCCTGCCCTGTAACTCACCTGTGCCAGGGATGCCCATCCCCTTCCCGCACTCCTGACTCATCCCTGTGCACGTGGGAGCCTGGAGGGGACTGCCCTGGGCTCCTGGAGGAGCTTTGCAGGCTCTGGCAGAGAAAAACCATCTGGGAACTGTGCAGGGAATTCACTTAGTGGAGCCTTATCCAGGCTCAGGGAGTGGGGACTGGGGAGGGGACACTGGGATGGGATGGGACAAAGCTTTGGGGTGGCAGAGGCTGCTCCCCTAAAGGCCTTTGTTCCACTTAGCACAAGGATCTTCTTCCCTCAGTGTCTGTCCATTCCCATTCCTGGTGCTTCCTGACAGATCCAACTCCATATATTTGGCCTTGGAAAGAGAGGAGGATCACTCTGGATGTTGGTGGGATGTCAGAAGGAGTTTTTTATGTCTACTTTGCCTTGTTCTCTTGTTCCACTCCTCTTACTGGACCACTGAGGAGGGAATTGTGGAATCATGGAATGGAAGAGACCTCAAAGCCCATCCCATTCCAACCCCAACCCCTCCCACTGTCCCAGGTGCTCCAGCCTGGCCTTGGACACTGCCAGGGATGGATCCAGGGGCAGCCACAGCTTCTCTGGGAAATCCAGCCCAGCCCCTGCCCACCCTCCCAGCCACCAATCCCTTCCCAACAGCCCCCCCAGCCCTGCCCTCTGGCACTGGGAACCATTCCCTGTGTCCTGGCCCTCCAGGCCTTGGCCCCAGTCCCTCCCCAGCTCTCCTGGAGCCCCTTCAGGCCCTGCCAGGGGCTCTCAGCACTCTGGGGCCCCACTGGACACAGCAATTGGGCACTGCCTGTGCCAGGAGCATCCTCAGCTCTGCTTGCCCTCCTGGATGCAGCAATTCCCTTGGCTGGGAATGGTTCAGCTGCAGAGAGACCTGGAAGCACCAAGGATGGAGCCAAAATCTCCTGATTGATGGGAATCCTGGAATGGGTTGGGTTGGAAGGGACTTAAAGCCCATCCAGTTCCACCCCCAACCCCTCCCACTGTCCCAGGTGCTCCAGCCTGGCCTTGGACAGTCCCAGGGATGGATCCAGGGGCAGCCACAGCTTCTCTGGGAAATCCAGCCCAGTCCCTGCCCACCCTCCCACCCACCAATCCCTTCCCAACAGCCCCCCCAGCCCTGCCCTCTGGCACTGGAATCCATTTCCCCCCAGCTGAGGGACCAAGGGACAAAGTTTACATGGTGGAGTCAGAGATGCAGAAATTCCTCTCCAGCTCTTGTGGACAACTTGAAAAAGTGAAGCTCTGCCTGATTTTGGAGCCTCAATCCCATCCCACCCCCCATTCCTCAGCTCATTTGAAAATGAGCTTTCCCAGTTCATTCCTCTCTTAGACCATCCTTTCTCCTTTCCAGTGGCTGGATAACCTTGATGTTGATTCCTGGCAGTTTCTCTGAACAGTTTTCCAGCCTCCTGTGGCTTCCAGGCAATAATTTGGCTGCCTCTGGGGTTGGGAATCAAATTCATGGAATAAACCAGCCCTTCTGCTTCCCAAAACCCAATCCAGGGGTGTCTGAGCCGGGTCTTTTGCAGACCATCCATTCCCTCCTTGCTTTTCCAGCCGAACTCAGGGAAGCTTTAATTAAATTCCTAAATTTTGCTCAGCCAGGCAGGTTAATATTGGGATCAAACAGCAAGGACTTTTCTTCCTCCTGAGAAAAAGTGTCTCTACTTTAAATTTCCCAGAAATCCATTGCTCATTCCCAGGTTTTCTTCCTGAGCAGTGTGTACTCTTATGGAGTGTTCCCTTCCTGAGGTTCCAGTGGAATTCAGCTCCTGGAAATGCCACTTTGCTTTCTGGAGCAGCAGCACAGACTGGTGATAAAAGGGTTGGGCTGATCCCAAAGTCCCTCAGTGTGGGCTGAGAGCAGCTCCCTCTCCTTTAAAGGGGCTGGAATTTGGGCTTAGGGGGCTTGGAACAGGGTTCATTGTTTGGTATTTTATTTATATTTATTTATGTAATATTATATATAATATGTATTATTTGTATTTATATATTATATATAATATGTATAATGTAAATTTTTATATTATATATAATATGTATTGTTTGTGTTTATATATTATATATAATATATATCATATGTATTTATATATTATATATAATATGTATTATGTGTATTTATATATTATGTGTAATATGTATCCTATGTATTTATATATTATATATAATATTTATTGTGGGTATTTACATATTATATATAATATGTATTATGTGAATTTATATATAATATATAATATGTATTGTGAGCACTTATATATTATATATAATATGTATTATGTGTATTTATATATTTTATATAATATGTATTATGGAGTGTCGACCTGCTGGAGGGCAGGAGGGATCTGGAGAGGGACCTGGACAGGCTGGAGGGGTCTAGAGAGGGATCTGGACAGGCTGGAGGGATCTGGAGAAGGATCTGGACAGGCTGGAGGGATCTGGAGAAGGACCTGGACAGGCTGGAGGGATCTGGAGAAGGACCTGGACAGGCTGGAGGGATCTGGAGAAGGACCTGGACAGGCTGGAGGGATCTGGAGAAGGATCTGGACAGGCTGGAGGGATCTGGAGAAGGACCTGGACAGGCTGGAGGGATCTGGAGAAGGACCTGGACAGGCTGGAGGGCAGGAGGGATCTGGAGAAGGACCTGGACAGGCTGGAGGGCAGGAGGGCTCTGCAGAGGGACCTGGATAGACTGGAGGGATGGGCTGATTCCAATGGGATGAAGTTCAACAAGGCCAAGTGCAGGTCCTGCCCTTTGGCCACCCCAAGCCCTGCAGCGCTCCAGGCTGGGCACAGAGTGGCTGGAGAGCAGCCAGGCAGAGGGACCTGGGGGGACTGAGGGACAGGAAGCTCAACAGGAGCCACCAGTGTGCCCAGGTGGCCAAGAAGGCCAAGGGGATCCTGGCCTGGATCCAAACTAGCGTGGCCAGCAGGCCCAGGGCAGTGACCCTTCCCCTGGACTCTGCCTTGGGGAGGCCACACCTTGAGTGTTGTGTTCAGTTCTGGGCCCCTCAGTTGAGGAAAGAGCTTGAGGGGCTGGAGCGGGGCCAGAGAAGAGCAACGAGGCTGGAGAAGGGACTGGAGCACAAGTGCTGTGGGGAGAGGCTGAGGGAGCTGGGGGTGTTCAGCCTGGAGAAGAGGAGGCTCAGAGGTGACCTCAGCACTGTCTGGAACTGCCTGAAGGGAAGTTCTGGCCAGCTGGGGGTTGGTCTCTTCTCCCAGGCACTCAGCAATAGGACAAGGGGGCACGATGGGCTCAAGCTCTGCCAGGGGAAATTGAAGTTGGAGATCAGGAAAAAATTCTTTGCAGAGAGAGTGCTCAGGGATTGGAATGGGCTGCCCAGAGAGGGGGTGGATTCCCCATCCCTGGAGGTTTTTCAGCTGAGCTTGGCCGTGGCACTGAGTGCCATGATCTGGTAAAGGGACTGGAGTTGGACCAAGGGTTGGACTGGATGATCTCGAAGGTCTTTTCTAACCCAATCCATTCTATGATTCTGTGATTCTATAATATGTTTTACATGTATTTATACATTATATATAATATGTATTATGTGTATTTACATATTATGTATCATATATTGTATGTATTTATATATTTAGTATATATTTAAGGTATTTTAGATACACATATATTTTAGATACACATCTATTTTAGATACAAATACATTCAGATATTTAAGTCAATATATGTATATAAATACATATATTTAAAAGCATGGATGATACATTTGCTATTCCAACCCCTTTGGAGGCCATGACAATTCCCAGTTTCCCACCAGATCCCTTCCCAGCATTTCCCTGCTCCTGTGGCAACTCTTCCTGAGCCCCTGGAGCAGGAAGGACCCAAAATGCAGGGCCTGGATTTGGGTCCCTGCTAAGGGAAGGGGCCAGGACCAGCCCAGGATCAGCACTTGGGTAAACTCCTCCTCAGCTTGGAATTTCCAGCAAAATCTGTGTATTGACAGAGTGATGCAAAGCAAAGTCAGCACAGCAATGGGTTTCTGGAGGGAAAACCTTGATAACCTCCCCTGTGCTCTCCTCATGCCCCAGGAAATGTTTCCCCTGTCCCCAAGAACATCTTGTGTTCCTCTTAACTACTGATCTGGTTGTTGTGTGGGCTGGAAGGAACAGAGAAACATTTTCTGGATGTTCCACTTGTGTTTCCCAAATTCCTCCCCACAACTCCCACCCTGCCCAAACCTTACACAGCCAAAATTGGGTTTTCTCTTCTCAGGTGGAAGTCAAATAACTCCAGGAGGTAAATTTTTGGGAATGCCAAAGTGCCAGTCCCCTGAAATCCAGGATTATTTGCATTCCTGTGGGATTTTAGGGTGAAGCAGAAAGGAGGTGCCTTTTTCTGTCTGACTTTGTGACAACAAGGGGGAAAACCTCCAAAAAAAAAAAACACAAAAAAAAACTGATGGAAAAATAACACGTGGCCCTTTTGGGGCTAAAAATCTCCACGTTCAAACTTAAGAGAGGCAAAAATCTTTCTGCAGAAGGAGCTTTAAAAACTCCTGTCTGGGAACATACCTGGGATGCAGCAGACAGTGAAACCCGAGGGGTTTGTTTGCTCAGCTGGGGGCTGGGACAGCCTTAATGCCCTTCAAAGGGCTCCACAAACGGGCCCTTGGTGGGGCTGGGACTTCCTGCGATGGGGAAGAGCTTCAGGAAAGCCCCCAACTCAATTCCTGCCGGGAATTTTATGGGACACTCCAAGGCTGCCCTGCCCGAGGTGTTGCCTCTTTTCATTTCAGCTTCATTAACCTTGAAAAAAGCCACAATAACATCATTTCATCTCATTGAATTTCACTGAATTTCATTTCATCTGATTTCATTTCAGTGAGTTTCATTTCATCTGATTTCCTTTCATTTAATTTCATTATTGTTATTGAATCCTTTCAGTCACATTTTATGACCTTTTGTGTCACATTTTCTGACCCTTTTGTGTCACATTTTCTGACCCTTTTGTGTCACATTTTCTGACCCTTTTGTGTCACATTTTATGACCTTTTGTGTCACATTTTCTGACCCTTTTGTGTCACATTTTATGACTTTTTGTGTCACATTTTATGACCTTTTGTGTCACATTTTCTGACCCTTTTGTGTCACATTTTATGACCTTTTGTGTCGCATTTTCTGACCCTTTTGTGTCACATTTTATGACCTTTTGTGTCACATTTTCTGACCCTTTTGTGTCACATTTTCTGACCCTTTTGTGTCACATTTTATGACCCTTTGTGTCACATTTTCCTCCAAACCAGCCCCTCAGAGCCCTTCACTGTAGGAAACCAGGATTTTCCATCCCAACACCTGCAGATGGGAATCCTGGAATCCTCTTGGATCCTCCTTCCAGGAATGCTGGAAGGATTCCCTGTGCCCTGCTGGGAGCTTTTGGTGCCACCAAAACTTGAATTTATTCACCCAAATCCTTTTTTTCTGCTCACAGGTACCCCCTGAGACGAGGCAGCTCCTTCACCTTCCTCACTCCAGGACCACACTGGGACTTCACCCTGGTGAGTGGAACAGCTGGAATATTCCCAAAGCAGGGATACAGAGGGAATACAGTTCCTCTGGCTGGAGGAGAAGGACAAGCAAGACCTTCCTCTCCACCTGGCCAGAGCCACTGAATTCCTGAGCTTGGCCAGAAGGTGCTTTTTGCACCCAGGGATTAAGGAAAGGTTGGATGTTTTCCTTTCCAAATTCCTTCCTTTCTGAGGTGTTTTATCCCCCCTGCCAAGCTGGAAAACAGGGTGAGAAATAAAGTATGTTGGGTTTGTTCCTGAAACACAAAATTCTGGGGTTTATTTGGTGTGGAGAAGCTCCTGGTGCTCTCTCCTCTCCATCCTGGACCTCTGGAGCTGCTCCACTCTCCAGAGAGTTCACAATTCCTGCTCCTTGGAGTCCTTTTTGTCCTTCAAGCCCCAAGGGCTGCAAGGGGATTATCCAGGAGGTTCCCAATGGATACTGATCTTGTCCCATCCTCATTCCCATGAGCTGCCTGAGCTCTTTTGTTCCCTGTTGCCCCTGGAAATGGGAATCCCACTCTCAGCCTTCCCAAAAAACAGCCCAAAGAATTTGGGGATCAGGCTGAAGGAATTAAACAAATCCAGAATCCCTGGTAGGTTTTTCTTTTGGTTCATTTTAGGAACTTTCATCTGGTGACTAAATTTGAATAACACAAAGAGGTGTTTGAATATCACAAAGGGACATTTGAATATCACAGAGGGGCATTTGAATATCCCAAAGCCCCAGAAATATCCTTTCAAATCCAAACACCTTCTGCTCCAACATCACAAATTAAAAGTATTTTGATTGAGTTTCAGGTTATTCCTGTTCTTTGCATGGTTTTAATCTGCTTTTATGTAGTTTTACACATACTCAGTTCAACTCTCAGTTACAGCTGGGACATGTTGTAGGTCATGAGAGATTGAAATAAATGAAGGGACTGGTTTGGGTGGATTTAATTGCTTTTCAAGGATTTAAGTGGTTTGCAAGGATTTAATTGTTTCTCCATCCCATCCCTCTCCCACCTCCACTTCTCCCTTCAAGCCCAAATAACCTCATTTACAGCAGAGCCCTAAAGAACACAAAGTCCTTTAATAGGAGAGAGAAAAACTGGATGGTTGGGATTGTTTTCCAATTAAAAATCAGTGTTTTCTTTAAAAAAAATCCCTCCTGGAGCTTTCATCAGAATCCTTGAAATGCAATTAAAGTTCCTGTTCCTGGTGTTGTTTGGGTGTCTCTAAAATAAAGTCCCCAAATATTTAGATTTCCCCTCTTGATTAACATATTTTTTTTTTTAGCTTTCTCCTTGACCAAACCTCTTAAGGAGCCTAAATCTGATCTCAGTTTAATAACTTTGGGAGAAGTAACTTTTTCCACACTCCTTGAGAAGGTGAAAGTATCAAATCTCTGAGTGTGAAATGTGAGAAAACGGCACCGGGGCCGTTGCTTTTCCACCACGTGGCTTCAAACCCCCAGATTGGAGCTGTCTGGAGAGGCCTTTTTTTTCCTTGGAATCTGCTGCTGGCACAGCCTGGGAATGACACAGCTGGCTCTGGAAGGAGCTGTCTAAGTTTTTTGGACACAACTATATTGGGCAAAGGAAAAGGGGGGCCCAGCCAATGTGAGACTTATTGCACAAGTCTCGCCAGTTTAAAAACAAAACTCTGCCTTTCCTTTCGTGTCTGGGCTTTGGGCTGGATGGTGAAGATGTTAAAGCTGTTAAATATCCCCCTCCATGAGGATCCAATCCATCCAAAAAAGGTTTGGGGCTCTCTCTGCCTTTGGTTTTCCTCTCCTAAACACACTCAGACAATCCAGATGGGGAAAAACAATGGCCAGGCTGAAACAGGCGTGGTTACAGCAGCCTTTTATTGAGAAATAACCCCCTGGATGTTTGGCTGAAGCCGAGAAAAAACAAATGTCTGTGTTTGCAAAGTGTTTGGAGGTGCCAAAGGGCAGCTGGGACAGTGGCAGGGACAGAAATGGGGGAACAGGGACAGTTTTTCCCTCTGTGTTTGGCAGGAGACTCACAGGACAGAGTCGGTGTCTTGTCTGTGCAAAACCAGCAAAAAAAAAATCAGGAAAACTGAATTAATTGTGGGATTTTGTGCTCTGTGGCGAGTTGGGATAGCTGGGAAAAAACACTGTAAAAAAATGGAAAAAATAAGAAATTAATGAGTGACACTTCTGATGATCCTCATGGGTCCCTTCCAGCTCTGTGGTTCTGTCTGTCACCATCCCATGGATGTAATTAATGGTTAAATGGCAAAAACACACATCAGAGCCTAAAAATACCCATGGAAAAGGAATATCAAACACTACAATGGCTTTCTGGGCTCCCCCCAGGGCACTTGGGCACCATCCCCTCAGCACCAGCACATCCCCAAAGGAAATCCAAAGGAAATCCAAAGGAAATCCAAAGGAAAAGGGGCTGCTCAGCATCTGAAAATACCTGGGGGGAGTTTCAGCTTTGGTAGAGGTTTGTCCCCACTGTGGGTGCATTGAAAATGTTTTAATGCATTATTGAACCCTAAGAAAGCTGGAATTGCATCCCTGCTCCTGTCAGGAGCTCAAACTGCTGGACTGGGAGGGCCCAGAGGTGAAGTTTGGCCTTGGAGGTGTCTTTGCTCTTTGTTCCTCTGGCTCGTGCTCTCCTTGGGAAGAGTTCCCTGAGCCAAAGCCTCATGTTCCACAAAAAGCCTTGTTGTTTTATCCCACTGCATTCCTTGCAGGAATTCTGCAGCCCTGGGCAAAGCCATGAACCAAACAGGCCATCCAGAGCCCTCACTACAGGGGTGAATGTCCCAAATCAAACATACCTGGAGAGTGCAAAAGGGCTTCAAAACCTGAAGGAGGGCAGGGTCGGGTCAGATAATTAGGAGTTAGATAATTAGGAAAATGTTCTTTACTGTGGAGGCAAAGGTTGCCCCTGGATCCATCCCTGGGAGTGTCCTGGAGCACCTGGGACAGTGGGAGGGGTTGGGGGTGGAACTGGATGGGCTTTAAGGTCCCTCCAACCCAACCCATTCCAGCATTCCCATCAATCAGGAGATTTTGGCTCCATCCTTGGTGCTTCCAGGTCTCTCTGCAGCTGAACCATTCCCAGCCAAGGGAATTGCTGCATCCAGGAGGGCAAGCAGAGCTGAGGATGCTGCTGGCACAGGCAGTGCCCAATTGCTGTGTCCAGTGGGGCCCCAGAGTGCTGAGAGCCCCTGGCAGGGCCTGAAGGGGCTCCAGGAGAGCTGGGGAGGGACTGGGGCCAAGGCCTGGAGGGCCAGGACACAGGGAATGGCTTCCCAGTGCCAGAGGGCAGGGCTGGGGGGGCTGTTGGGAAGGGATTGGTGGCTGGGAGGGTGGGCAGGGGCTGGGCTGGATTTCCCAGAGAAGCTGTGGCTGCCCCTGGATCCATCCCTGGCAGTGCCCAAGGCCAGGCTGGAGCACCTGGCACAGTGGGAGGGGTTGGGGTTGGAGCTGGATGGGCTTTCAGGTCCCTCCAACCCAAACCATTCTGTGATTCCATGATTTTATGAACTGAAAGGAACTCTGATCATGTCCCAGTGGTATCTGCTGCATTCTGTGCTGAGTTTTCCTGTTTTGCCTTTACTCCCAACCCCAATTCCAGCAATGCAGAGAACAAACCCACAATTCACAGGTGACAAACCTCAGGGAACGGCACAAACACACCCTGCATTTGTGTTTAAGTCATTTTTAAGCTATTCCAGTCAGCTGAATGTGTAAAGGAAGGAATCATAGAATGGATTGGGTTGGAAAAGACCTCTGAGATCATTAAGTCCAACCCTTGGGCCAACTCCAGTCCCTTTACCAGATCATGGCACTCAGGGCCACGGCCAAGCTCAGCTGAAAACCCTCCAGGGATGGGGAATCCACCCCCTCTCTGGGCAGCCCATTCCAATCCCTGAGCACTCTCTCTGCAAAGAATTTCCTCCTGATCTCCAACTTCAATTTCCCCTGGCAGAGCTTGAGCCCATCGTGCCCCCTTGTCCTATTGCTGAGTGCCTGGGAGAAGAGACCAACCCCCACCTGGCCAGAACTTCCCTTCAGGCAGTTCCAGACAGTGCTGAGGTCACCTCTGAGCCTCCTCTTCTCCAGGCTGAACACCCCCAGCTCCCTCAGCCTCTCCCCACAGCACTTGTGCTCCAGTCCCTTCTCCAGCCTCGTTGCTCTTTTCTCAGTTGGGTTGGAAGAGACCTCTGAGATCATCAAGTCCAACCCTTGATCCAACCTCACTGGGATCACTCTGGCACTCTGTGCCCTGGGCTGGTGATCCCAGTGGGGTTGGATCAAGACATGTTGGATTCTCTGTCCCTGGAGGTGTTTCAGAGGACACTCAGTGCCACATCCAGTCCCTTCTCTGGCCCCGCTCCAGCCCCTCAATCTCTTGCCTGACCTGAGGGGCCCAGAACTGAACACAACACTCAAGGTGTGGCCTCCCCAAGGCAGAGTCCAGGGGAAGGGTCACTGCCCTGGCCCTGCTGGCCACAGGAACAGTCTGTGGTTTGCTGGTTGACCCCAGAGCTGTGTCTGTGGCCACTCCAAGGACTCTCCATTCCTGTGTTTGGTGTCTTGCAGAAGAGGAAGCGCCGCGAGAAGGACGATGACGTCGTCAGCCTCAACAGCCTGGACTTCAAGGTAAGCAAAGCTCCTCTCAGGGCTGTGCAGTCCCACTTTGTCCACTCCCCTCGCTGTGTTTGCCTTGCCCCAGCCCCACTTTAGGGCCCTTCCAGCTGTGTTTGCTCTTGGCAACACCTCTGGCCATCCTGGCAATGCCGAGTCTGCCACGGTTTTAACTGGAAATAAAACTGTGTTTCCTCTTCTCAGCAAAGACACAAACCTTGCCAAGGGTCAGGGAGCAAAACTGGGCAAAGCTCTGCAAATGTGGCCTCTTGTTTGGCCTCAGTGCAAACCAGCTGGACTGGCTGGGTGAGAAACTGGGCTTAAACTTGGATTAAAGTGATGGACAGAGCTGAGGGTGGGCAGCTTTTCCATTTCTGAAAGAGAAACTTCTTCCCAATGTCCCTCTGTCCTGAAATCTCCCTGGAAGGAAGGGAAAAAGAGGCTTTTTCCTGTGCAGCAGCTCTTGAGCTGAGTGTTAACTAAGTGGGGTTTAAGGTTTATTAGGCCGAGATTAAAGCAATTTGCTAGTGGGGCATTTCCTGTCGGACTTAACGAGCTGGTGCATCCTGGTGGTTGTCACTTCATTTGCATTATTCATGAGCCTCATTAATTGCTGGGTGTTCCTCACAACTGACCTGTCCAGCTTTGACCTCTCCAGGTTTCACCTCCTGTCCCACAGAAACCCATCCCTGTAATTTTGGGAAGGGGGAAGAGCACAAAAAAAGGTTCCCTGCCCTTTATTTCTGATGCAGAGGGGAGTGGCAGGACCAGGAAATCTGCCCTCAGGCAAGAGGATTTTCTCTCTCTTCCCTTTGTCATTCCACAACCTTTGCATGTGGAGGCCAAAATTTGTGTTTCTCCCACCAAACAACCCCTTGGAGGTGAAACGAAAATATCAACAGTAATTTGTGGACTCGCCTTTTGAAAGGGTTTTACCAGAAATATTCCAAGGAAAAAAGGGAAATCCCTGGACTAATAAAGCCAAAGTTCAGGCTGCAGGTTTTGTTAAGCCTGACTTTTAAACTTGCTCTTGTAAAAGCACTTTTGGAGAGACCAAACCTGAATAATTCCCAGGCTTTTTGATCCCAGCTCTCCAGGTTATTCCCAGTTTCAGAAGCACCACAGTCACCTCTTTATGTCAGATCTCCCAAGAACCTGCTGGATTCCTGATCCCACCAGGCTGCTGTGGATCCACCACATCCAAGACATGCTTTAAAATGACAATTAATTAATTGGAATTAATTTGGATGTGCCTGTTCTGCTGAAAAGCTTCAGCATTCTGTGTTTTAGAGCTCTGTGTTCCAGATCATCATTCCACAGGCTGGGAAAACAGGATTTGGAATGGCCCAGAGGGGCTGCAATGCCTTTATTTCTGGGGTTTTTTGGTTTAATATTATGATTCTACCCATTTTATTTATTTATTGGGTTTATTATTTATCTCCTTTGCCACCCAGAGTCCTCCCCAAACCCCAACCAGACCTGTGGGGGTCTCTTAAACCTTCCAGTTTGACTTGGAGCTTAAAACCTTCCAAACAACCTCAAAATGTGAGGATTTCATAACTCCCTGTGTGAGACAGAAGGGGAGAGGGAATGGAAGTTGAGGGCAGGGATTCCTTCAGCTCTCTGTGCTTTCAAACCAGGTTGTTTCTGCCTCTCAGGACTGTTTGTGAAGCCATCCTGGTTATGTAAGGGGGGGATGACTCACAGAGGAAGCAGCTCTGTGTTTTCTGAAGGTGTGTGTGGATCCTGCTGTTTGTTAGCAACTAATTAAACACAGCCCAGGGCCTGCCAGGCACTGGTTGACCCGGGGCTGATGGACCTGCAGCACCATGGGGGTTGTCCTTGGAAGGCTCTAGGGACAGGGAAAACCTCCAAGCTGTGCCCTCTCCTGTGGAACTCACTCTTTGGGGGCTAATTCTGGGATTCTGGTGGGATTTTGGCTCAAACAAGCACCAAAGTTGGGCAGGATTTGGCAGCAGAATCGTGGAATGTGTTGGGAGGAACCTCCAAGACCATCCAATTCCAGTGCCCTTCCATGGGCAGGTTTTGGGAACAGAATCCTGGAATGGTTTGGGTTGGAAGGGACCTCCAAGACCATCTAATTCCAGTGCCCTTCCATGGGCAGGTTTTGGGAACAGAATCCTGGAATGGGTTGGGTTGGAAGGGACCTCCAAGTGCCTTTTCATGGGCAGGTTTTGGGAACAGAATCGTGGAATGGTTTGGGTTGAAAGGGACCTCCAAGACCATCCAATTCCAGTGCCCTTCCATGGGCAGGTTTTGGCATCACAATCATGGAATGGGTTGGGTTGGAAGGGACCTCCAAGACCATCTAATTCCAATGCCCTTACGTGGTTTTGGGAACAGAATCATGGAATGGTTTGGGTTGGAAGGGACCTCCAAGACCATCCAATTCCAGTGCCCTTCCATGGGCAGGTTTTGGGAACAGAATCCTGGAATGGGTTGGGTTGGAAGGGACCTCCAAGACCATCCAATTCCAGTGCCCTTCCATGGGCAGGTTTAGCACAATAATAGAATGGGTTGGGTTGGAAGGGACCTCCAAGTCCATCTAATTCCAGTGGCTTTCCATGGGCAGGTTTTGGGAACAGAATCCTGGAATGGGTTGGGTTGGAAGGAACCTCCAAGACCATCTAATTCCAGTGCCCTTCCATGGGCAGGGAATTACTAGTCTTGTTCTATGGTGTCTTTTCCTATGGTGACAAAGCTGATGGAAGGCAGAAAACACCAAATTTACATTTTTTTAATGCCAAAATCACTTGGAAGAAACCAGGAGGGGAGGGAGAATCCCCGTGTCAGGAATTTTGCTGCTCCAAACCCCTTGGAAGTGCCTTTCCATGGACAGAGCCCTCCCAAAGAGGGATAACCCGGGACCATCCCTAAAGAACACAAGGAAACAACTCCCCTCCTCAGAATATCCCAGGACTGGGATGGGAATTTCCTTGGCGTGTCCGATCCCTGCGGGAACGTGCCCCTGCAGAAGTTACAGATCCGTGTTTGCAAACAAGCCTTTGATCCAAAGGGAAAACAACCCTTGGCTCGGGAGCGGAGCTCACCTGGAGCTTTTCTCACTCCATTAATCCCTGAGAAAGGGAGATCCTGCCTGGGACGAGCCGAGTTTGTTGGAATTTCATCCATATTCATGAGGTGGAAATGGCTTTTCTGGCCTCAGAGCGGGAGGGTGGGAGAGGTGACTCATTTTCTTCGCTAAAAATTCATCTGAGAGTTGATTTTTTTGGGGGGGTATTTTTGGAGTGGCAGCGAATTATAGTCCCCTCCAGCATCCCAAAGAAATGCTGGAATTCCAGCGAGCTCGCAGATAACCCAACAGCCTCTTGCTGGGTCATAACCTCCTTTTTTTTGCTCATTTTCCAGAATCCTGCTCTGAATTTGGTTGGGATTATAAATATCCAGGAGTGGAATGTTAAATGGAAAGTAAATAAAACGTGTCCAGGTCCGAGTGGACACGGATGGGAGAAGGGAAGACCTTTTTTATCCCAGTCCTGGAGTGTTCTGAGTGTTGCACTATAAATACCACACCCAAAATAGCTGGAAAAGGGGGAGGGTTTAGGTGGATTTCGGCTCCCAGGAAATGGGATTTCAAACCCTACGGGCACAACAATGGAAGGGAAAATGCTGGGGGTGAAGTGGCTGCTTTTCCTTCTCCCTGAGACTCCAAAGGGGATTAAAATCTCACAGGTTCTTCCTTTGGAGCAATGAGATCCAGGCACCAGGAGCTGGGAAAACTGGGAATACTGAGGGATACCCACCTCCCTGTGGGCTCTGGCAGTGCCAGCTCCAGGGATTTTGTCCTTGGATCTGGTCAGCAGCACCAAACATCCCTCTGGCACAGGCAGGAATGAAAGGGAGCATAAAATCAAGGAATTCCAAAGGATCCTCAATGATTCTTGGGACTGGAAATGTGGCCTGAAGGTGCTGCAATGACCATTTTCCACTGGTTTAGGCTGGAAATCCCAATCCAGGCCTGGGATCCTGGGCCAGGCCTAGGATTTTGTATTGCCTGCTGTTCCAACACATTATTCCCTCGAGTTTTCCAAGAGAAAATGCAGGATCAGGTCGTGTGTGTCCACCTGGACACAGGTGCTGGGGCAGAATTCCTGCATCTTGGCACCCCCTGGCACTGCCCAGATGCCAAGTGACACTTAACTGGGAAAACCTCCATCAGTCTGGAATTTGGATAATACACTGGGATTTGGATAATTGTTTTCTATGGAATCCATAATTTATTCATCTTAAGTTGATGCTTTGGGGGTTGGAATCACAACTGGGAGAACTTCCATAGGTCTGGAATTGTACACTGGGATTTGGAGGTGTGTTTTGTACAGAATCCATAATTTATTCATCTTAAACTGATGCTTTGGGGGTTGGAATAACAACTGGGAGAACTTCCATCAGTCTGGAATTGCACACTGAGATTTGGGTGTGTTTTGTACAGAATCCATAATTTATTCATCCTAAACTGATGCTTTGGGGGTTGGAATAACAACGTGGCACGTCAATAACCCCGAGGGAATTCCTGTTTAGTGGCAGCTCTTCCCAGAATAACTGTGAGGAGCCAGGAATGTGGGTGACTGACAGCAGTGGGAATGAAAACCCAGCCTAAAAATAAGGCTCAGGCAGTGAGGCCTGGGGGCTCCTCTGGCACTCCAGGGCCATTCTGGGCCCATCCCACAGGGCAGGGGCCACCACGATCCTGGGAAAAGGCTCTTTGACCTGCCAGGGTCCCATCCCACCCCTGATGTGTCTTCCAGCTGCTCCAGATTTATTGCCATCCCTGTGTGCTCTGCATGCTGGCAAAGGACACACCACATGGGCCTCATGTCCATCCCTTGGGATGGATTCCTGGTGCTTATTCATGTTCCTTTGGATGGATTCCTGGTGCTCATCCCATCCCTCGGGATGGATTCCTGGTGCTCATCCCCATCCCTCAGGATGGATTTCTGGTGCTTATTCATGTTCCTTGGGATGGATTCCTGGTGCTTATTCATGTTCCTTGGGATGGATTCCTGGTGCTCATCCCATCCCTCAGGATGGATTCCTGGTGCTCATCTCCATCCCTCGGGATGGATTCCTGGTGCTCATCCCATCCCTCAGGATGGATTCCTGGTGCTCATCCCATCCCTCAGGATGGATTCCTGGTGTTCATCTCCACCACTCAGGATGGATTTATGGAGCTCATCCCCATCCCTCGAGATGGATTCCTGGTGCTCATCCCTCAGGATGGATTCCTGGTGCTCATCCCCATCCCTCGGGATGGTTTTATGGAGTTCATCCCCATCCCTCAGTTTGGATTCCTGGTGTTCATCCCCATCCCTCAGTTTGGATTCCTGATGCTCATCCCCATTCCTCAGGATGGATTTATGGAGCTCATCCCCATCCCTCAGGATGGATTTATGGAGCTCGTCTCCATCCCTCAGGATGGATTCCTGGTGTTCATCCCCATCCCTCAGGATGGATTCCTGGTGTTCATCCCCATCCCTCAGGATGGATTCCTGAAGCTCATCCCCATCCCTCAGGATGGATTCCTGGAGCTCATCCCCATCCCTCAGGATGGATTCCTGGTGTTCATCCCCATCCCTCAGGATGGATTTATGGAGCTCGTCTCCATCCCTCAGGATGGATTCCTGGTGCTCATCCCTCAGGATGGATTTATGGAGCTCATCCTCATCCCTCAGGATGGATTCCTAGTGTTCATCTCCACCACTCAGGATGGATTCCTGGAGCTCATCCCCATCCCTAAGGATGGATTCCTGGTGTTCATGTCCATCCCTAAGGATGGATTCCTGGTGTTCATGTCCATCCCTCAGGATGGATTCCTGGTGCTCATCACCATCCCTCAGGATGTATTTATGGAGCTCATCTCCATCCCTCAGGATGGATTCCTGGTGCTCATCCCCATCCCTCAGGATGGATTCCTGGAGCTCATCCCTCAGGATGGATTCCTGGTGCTCATCCCCATCCCTCGGGATGGTTTTATGGAGTTCATCCCCATCCCTCAGTTTGGATTCCTGGAGCTCATCCCCATCCCTCAGGATGGATTCCTAGTGTTCATCTCTATCCCTCGGGATGCATTCCTGGTGCTCATCCCCATCCCTCAGGATGGATTCCTGGTGCTCATCCCCATCCCTCAGGATGGATTTCTGGAGCTCATCCCCATCCCTTGAGATGGATTCCTGGTGCTCATCCCTCAGGATGGATTCCTGGTGTTCGTGTCCATCCCTCAGGATGGATTCCTGGTGCTCATCCCCATCCCTCAGTTTGGATTCCTGGAGCTCATCCCCATCCCTCAGGATGGATTCCTGGTGTTCATCCCCATCCCTCAGGATGGATTCCTGGTGCTCATCCCCATCCCTCAGTTTGGATTCCTGGTGCTCATCCCCATCCCTCAGGATGGATTTTGCCTCAAAATGCTGATCTCTCCAGGTGCAGCTCCCACACAAACCCCACCCGTTCCAAACTGGGGCAGCTTCTTTTAGTGCTTTTTGTCCCTTTAAGGCCTTTCCCACCCTTTCCCTGAAGGAATGGCATTTTTCCAGGACACCAATCCCCTTTCCCATGCCAAGGGCAGGCAGGGAGCCCTGTTGCACCATGGCATGAAGCCACCATGACATCACCCGGGCCTTGCATCACCGGGGATTGGTGACTCCTGGGAGTCACCACAAAGTCAGGGATCTCCTGGGGCTGAGTCACCTGGGCCCTTCCCCCAGGGCTCCTGAGGAGGGGCAATTAAACACCCACAGCACAGAAAACACTTCACAGGGAACCACGGGGTGCTTTGGGACCTGGGACATCACCAGGACATCAGCAGATATCACCAGATATCACCAGGACATCACCAGATATCACCAGACATACCAGATATCACCAGGAATCACCAGAGATCACCAGGACATCACCAGGCATCACCAGGACATCACCAGATATCAGCAGGACATCACCAGATATCACCAGACATCAGCAGAACATCACCAAATATCACCAGGACATCACCAGCTACCACCAGATATCACCAGACATACCAGATATCACCAGGAATCACCAGGACATCACCAGACATACCAGACATCACCAGGACATCACCAGCCATCACCAGATATCACCAGGACATCACCAGGCGTCACCAGATATCACCAGACATACCAGATATCACCAGGAATCACCAGAGATCACCAGGACATCACCAGACATACTAGGCATCACCAGATATCACCAGACATCAGCAGGACATCACCAGATATCACCAAATATCACCAGGACATCACCAGGCATCACCAAATATCACCAGGCATCACCAGACATCACCAAGACATCACCAACCATCACCAGATATTACCAGGCATCACCAACCATCACCAGGACATCATCAGATATCACCAGCCATCACCAGATATCACCAGATATCACCAGATATCAGCAGGACATCACCAGATATCACCAAATATCACCAGACATCACCAGGACATCACCAACCATCACCAGATATCACCAGGCATCACCAACCATCACCAGGACATCACCAGGACATCATCAGATACCACCAGCCATCACCAGATATCACCAGACATCAGCAGGACACACCGGATATCACCAAATATCACCAGGACATCACCAGGCATCACCAAATATCACCAGGACATCACCAGGACATCACCAGCCATACCAGGACATCACCAGGACATCTCGTTCTGGTCCCAACAAGAAGCATTTCAGTGTCACCTTCTCGAGTGTGACTCTGTTTCACACCTTCCCTCACATGTCCTGGCTGTTCATCCCTATTTTTAGTTGGGATGCAGCTCCCTGAAAAGGTTGGGAAGTGCTCCTGAATCTTTAGAGCAAGTTTAACAAAGCTTTGAGCTTGGATTGTGGGAGAAAAGGGTCTGATGCTCCCCCCAAAATGGTCCAACTCAGTGCAGGGTTTTCCAGCTCCTCCCCAGAGTCATCATCTCTTTGGTGTTAAAAACAGTCATTTTCAGTGATCCAAAAAAGGGGGTTTGTGTCAGGAAGAGTCACAGTCTGTCCTTCCAGCGAGGTTATGGAAACTCCCTGTGTCCCAAATTTCTGAGAATCCCACACTGGGCAATCCTGAACCTCCTGGTCTTGCATGGCAGAGGTTAAGTGGGTGCAGATTTGCTGAGAGAAGCAAACAAAGCCAAAAAACCACAACCACCAGGGGAGGGGACAGCAGGACTTTCCTCCTCCTCATTCCTCTGGAAAAGACCAAGTGCCAAGTCCTGCCCTTTGGCCACCCCACCCCCTGCAACGCTCCAGGCTGGGCACAGAGTGGCTGGAGAGCAGCCAGGCAGAGGGACCTGGGGGGACTGAGGGACAGGAAGCTCAACAGGAGCCACCAGTGTGCCCAGGTGGCCAAGAAGGCCAAGGGGATCCTGGCCTGGATCCAAAGTAGCGTGGCCAGCAGGCCCAGGGCAGTGACCCTTCCCCTGGACTCTGCCTTGGGGAGGCCACACCTTGAGTGTTGTGTTCAGTTCTGGGCCCCTCAGTTGAGGAAAGAGCTTGAGGGGCTGGAGCGGGGCCAGAGAAGGGACTGGATGTGGCACTGAGTGTCCTCTGAAACACCTCCAGGGACAGAGAATCCAACATCTCTTGATCCAACCCCACTGTGATCACCAGCCCAGGGCACAGAGTGCCAGAGTGATCCCAGTGGGGTTGGATCAAGGGTTGGACTTGATGATCTCAGAGGTCTCTTCCAACCCAACTGAGAAGAGCAACGAGGCTGGAGAAGGGACTGGAGCACAAGTGCTGTGGGGAGAGGCTGAGGGAGCTGGGGGTGTTCAGCCTGGAGAAGAGGAGGCTCAGAGGTGACCTCAGCACTGTCTGGAACTGCCTGAAGGGAAGTTGTGGCCAGGTGGGGGTTGGTCTCTTCTCCCAGGCACTCAGCAATAGGACAAGGGGGCACGATGGGCTCAAGCTCTGCCAGGGGAAATTGAAGTTGGAGAGCAGGAGGAAATTCTTTGCAGAGAGAGTGCTCAGGGATTGGAATGGGCTGCCCAGAGAGGGGGTGGATTCCCCATCCCTGGAGGTTTTTCAGCTGAGCTTGGCCGTGGCACTGAGTGCCATGATCTGGTAAAGGGACTGGAGTTGGACCAAGGGTTGGACTGGATGATCTTGGAGGTCTTTTCCAACCCAATCCATTCTGTGATTCTATAAAATACAGTTTGCTGTCCCTGGAATACACCCCAAATCCTCCTCCTTCCAGCAGGAGCTTGGGTAGCACAGGTAGGAAGGAATCACCCTCCCATCATAAAATCCACCAAGTTTATTTTCAGTAGAAAAGAAACCTTTTATTCCAGAGGTCTGTAGCAGTGCCAGCAATAATGTGAGCTGGAAAACAAACAGAAAACACAAGCCCTTGGCATCTCCAGCTGGGCCTGCTGGGACAGGCTCCCCTGGGAGACAGGGGAGAGGCTCAGCACAGCCTTCAAAGCTCAGGGCAGGCTGCAAAGTGCAGGTCTGGACAGGAATTCTGGGGGGGTTTGAGCAAGGGAAAGACAAACAACTCTCAGCAGTGAATGTTTTGTACTCCAGAGGTGGCAACGAGTCCCACCCAGGAGGAGGGAGTCCCACCAGCGCTCCTGGGAGGTGGCTCTGGCTGGTGGTGGGTTCCAAACCCAGGAAAAAAATGTAAAAAATGGGGGAAAACCATTTTGGTTTGGCTTTGTGTCTTTTCAGCACAAGCAGCAGGATGGTTTACAATTATAGAATGGTGTAAGGGGTTGGAAAGGACCTTAAAGATCAGACAGTGCCATGGGCAGGGACACCTCCCAGTGTCCCAGGTGCTCCAGCCTGGCCTTGGACACTGCCAGGGATGGATCCAGGGGCAGCCACAGCTTCTCTGGGAAATCCAGCCCAGCCCCTGCCCACCCTCCCACCCACCAATCCCCTCCCAACAGCCCCCCCAGCCCTGCCCTCTGGCACTGGGAAGCCATGATCTGGTAAAGGGACTGGAGTTGGACCAAGGGTTGGACTTGCTGATCTCAGAGGTCTTTTCCAACCCAATCCATTCTATGATTCTATGGATGTGGCACTGAGTGAGAATCCACATCTTGATCCAACCCCACTGTGATCACCAGCCCAGGGCACTCTGTGCCCTGGGCTGGTGATCACAGTGGGGTTGGATCAAGGGTTGGACTTGATAATCTCAGAGGTCTTTTCCAACCCAATCCATTCTATGATTCTCTCTGGTCTCTGTTCAGTGCTGGGTCACTGCCCAGGGAAGTTCTTCCTCCTGTCCAGGTGGAACTTCCCAGGCCTCAGTTCCTGCCCGTTCCTCCTGTGCCATTGCTGGGCCCCCCAAGCAGATCCTGGGCCATCCCTGCCCACTCCCTGCACGGACACACAGGGAGAAGATCCCCCCTCAAGGCTTTTCTCCAGGCTGAGCAGCTCCCTCAGCTTCTCCTCCTCACAGGGGATGTTCTCCAGTCCCTTCATCATCTTCACATCCCTGCCCAGGCCCCACTCCTGGAGTAACTAGAGCCATAGGATGGGCCTGGATCAGGAATGGTGTGCCCAGCAGGACCAGGGCAGTGATTGTGCCCCTGGGTGGGCACTGGGGAGGCCACCCCTGGAGTGCTGTGCCCAGTTGTGGCCCCTCAGCTCAGGAAGGACATTGAGGGGCTGGAGCAGGGCCAGAGCAGAGCCCCGAGGCTGGAGAAGGGCCTGGAGCCCCAGCCCTGTGAGGAGAGGCTGAGGGAGCTGGGGGGGTTGAGGCTGCACAAGAGGAGGCTCAGGGGGCACCTCAGCACTGCCCACAACTCCCTGACAGGGGGTTGGAGCCAGGGGGGGTTGGTCTCTTCTCCCAGGCAACCAGCAGGAGAAGAAGAGGGCCCAGGCTGGAGCTGTGCCAGGGCAGGCTTGGGGTGCCCATTGGCAAGCAATTCTTTGCAGAGAGAGTGCTCAGGCCTTGGCAGGGGCTGCCCAGAGAGGGGGGGGATTCTCCGTGCCTGGAGGGGTTTCAGGTGACACTGGATGTGGCACTCAGTGCCAGGGGCTGGGGGGCACAGGGGGCTTGGGGCGAGGGCTGGGCTGGGTGGTCCCAGAGGTCTTTTCCAACCCACTCCATTCTGTGATTTGGTCCAACCTCCCAAACTGCACGTCCCTCCCGTGCTGAGGTGCCCAGCCCCGGCCTCCCCACTCCAGCAGGGCTGAGCAGAGGGGCACGAAGTTTTAATTTTTAGGCGTGAATTTGTGTCAAATTGGGGCTCCCGGAGCGCTCCGGGAGGTGTGGTGGTGACTGTGGGCGTGGCTTGTTGTAATGTGGGCGTGGTTTGTGCGCTGGCCCCGCCCCCGGGGGTGAGGTCGGGGCGCGGCGCGCGCGGCGCTCAGAGCGCGATGAGCGCGGGCTGAGGGAGGGTCGGGCCGGGGTCGCGGCCATGGTGGCGCACGACGAGCTCGGGGGGCTGCTGCCCATCAAAAGGACTATCCGCGTCATTGACCCGCAGAACCAGCACTTCAGGGAGCAGGAGGTGAGCAGGAGAGGGAGGAAAAGGGGCGGTTTTGGAGGGGAAGGTGTGTGTGGGGGGAGCGCCCTCAGCTCCCCTCGGCGCCGCGCCTGAGGGAGGGCAGCGAGCCGGGCACAGCGACGGGCAGCCAGCCGTGTATATACCTATTATACACGTGTATAGTTATTTAAATCCATATATATGTGTGTGTGTGTGTATATACATATATATATATTCTCTATATATATTTGAGTTCATAGCCCCCGACCAGCCACCCAAACCCAATCTGGGCGTCTCACCTGACCCCACTCCTCCCCTGGGGGTTTTCCTTGCAAAATCGCCTGTTTTCGTTAAAAGATCATCGCTTTGCATTTTAAAACCGCCTGTGGTTCTCTGCACTCTTTCTTTCCACTGACGGGTTTTTTCCTAATTAGGTGCTTGTTTGCTGCTCGAAAGGAAAGGAAAAAAAAGCCGTTGGGGTTTGTCGGGGGTTTGAGGCTGGTTTGTTGTATCGAGGGGTTGTTATTTTTATCGCGTGTTGTTGGTGTGTGGATGGAAATAATTGCGCTCTGGGAGGTGTTTCCGTGGCTGTGACTGCACAGGAGCAAAAGTTCAGCAGCCAGGTAGGACCGGCTGCCTTGGGCTGGGTTTAGTGCCGAGATGAGGTGCAAAAGGAATAAAAAAAGGCGTTTCCAGACGTCTGTGCGGCTCGAGGGCTCAGCCTTGGAAAATCCTGGCTTTGGAACAGCCAAACTTGGGCAATGTCATTGTGCAAAAGGCAAACCAGATGTTGGGAGAGAAAGAACACAGAGCAGAGCTCTGGAAGGAGAGTAAATAGCCTTTAGTTCTTAATTGCTTGAGACGACACTCCTGGGAGCCCCGTGAGTTATCAGGAACACGAGGTGTGTCCCTTGGTTGGGAATTTGGGAGCAGGGAATTCCACCTCCATGGGATGCCTCGAGCCCTTCGAGTACAGACTGTTTGAGAACATCCTCCCTCCTCAAACAGCACGTGGACCTTGAGCTCGTCAGGTGCCGATGATTTCTGGCAGGAGTTACTCCTCTGCTGACTAAAAACCCCTCTTTGTGCTGAATTGGCACGATGGCACTTTGGCCATGCGTGGTTTTCCCGTGGCTCACCGTGTTTGTCCCGGCACTGGCACGTAGGACATTGTACTCTAGTAAAGGAGCCTCGTTAAAACCACTAATTATTACCCAGCACAACAGGGGAAAGGTTGTGGGCGTGATGGTGCTCCTGGAGAACGTTCACAGCTCGAAAGCAGAGCCTGGTGCAAACTTCTCAGGAGTTAACCTGCACTTAGAAACACTTGGAGGAGTTCCATCAGTGTGAGATCTCACCTGGCTGAGGCACAAAGTCAGCTTTAGTGTCTGTTCTTGTGAGTTACAATAGAATCATACAATGGATTGAGTTGGAAAAGAGCTCTGAGATCAGCAAGTCCAACCCTTGATCCAACCCCACTGTGATCACCAGCCCAGGGCACTCAGTGCCCTGGGCTGGTGATCACAGTGGGGTTGGATCAAGACATGGTGGATTCTCACTCAGTGCCACATCCATAGAGTCAGACAATCATAGAATGGATTGGGTTGGAAAAGCCCTCTGAGATCATCAAGTCCAACCCTTGGTCCAACTCCAGTCCCTTTACCAGATCATGGCACTCAGTGCCACGGCCAAGCTCAGCTGAAAACCCTCCAGGGATGGGGAATCCACCCCCTCTCTGGGCAGCCCATTCCAATCCCTGAGCACTCTCTCTGCAAAGAATTTCTTCCTGCTCTCCAACTTCAATTTCCCCTGGCAGAGCTTGAGCCCATCGTGCCCCCTTGTCCTATTGCTGAGTGCCTGGGAGAAGAGACCAACCCCCAGCTGGCCAGAACTTCCCTTCAGGCAGTTCCAGACAGTGCTGAGGTCACCTCTGAGCCTCCTCTTCTCCAGGCTAAACACCCCCAGCTCCCTCAGCCTCTCCCCACAGCACTTGTGCTCCAGTCCCTTCTCCAGCCTCGTTGCTCTTCTCTTCTCAGTTGGGTTGGAAGAGACCTCTGAGATCTTCAAGTCCAACCCTTGATCCAACCCCACTGTGATCACCATGATTTGATCCAACCACGACTTGATCCAACCCCACTGTGATCACCAGCCCAGGGCACAGAGTGCTGGTGATCACAGTGGGGTTGGATCAAGACATGTTGGATTCTCTGTCCCAGTCCCTTCTCCAGCCTCGTTGCTCTTCTCTAGCCCTGCTCCAGCCCCTCAATCTCTTTCCTGAACTTTATTTTGAGTCCCCTGGAAAAAAAAGTTCATCCTAGTGCTGCTGAACCTGCTGGAGTGTTAATCATCTGTGGGTGCTGTAACACAGAAACCTGCCAGCCCTCCTTCTAATCTTGGTTCCTGTGAGGAGCACGGCGTGGAGACAGAGACTCAATTGTTTGCCAGCACAGAACTAAAACTCCCCTCTTGAGCCAGAGTTATCCGCAGTATGAAGTGCCCGAAGTCTCGGCTTTCAGCAGCCTGAGCCCGGCCTTGGGGGGAGTGCCTGACCCTGAGCTCAAACACAGAGCCCGGAGAAGGGCGAGGCTCCGAGGAGAGGGGGTTGATCCTCCTCCTCCTGCCTCCCATCAAACGGTGTCGCTGAAAGGAAAAGAACAAACAGACGTACTTTTTTTTTTTTTTTTTGGCACTTTAGTCGTGTCTGAGGAGCCACTCACAGGACAAAGTGGGAATTTTTTCCCCTTTAAGAAAGGAAAAATGGCCTTTTGCTAAACTGAATTTATAGGTACAGAAGTTTTCTGTTGGCTGATCACCCCACGTTCAGAAACTGTGGAATTCCTCCTTCCTCTTGTCCAAGAGAGCAGTGCTTTTCATGGATCCAAACCCATTTATAATCCCCAGGAGCCCAAAAGGAGAGGCAGGAATTCCTCGTGCCACGTGCCTGTGTCACTTCAGCACGACACAGATTGCTGGGAAGGCATTCCCACATGTCCCTGGGCTCCAGGAGCCAGTGCTGACCCCTCACCAGTGACCTGCAGAATGCTGCCCGAGCCTCCTGAGCTGCCTTGCTATTCATTTCCAGCGTCACATTTTGCTTTTCCAGGCTATTTATATCTCCCTGGCCTTGCCAGAGCCGTGTGTGGCTTTGTGTCTGTGTCTTTCGTGCCTCGGCGCTGCAGCTGAAGCTCCTCTTGGCTCGTGGCCCTTCATTCTGCTGCTCTACAAGTAAATACCTCTCCTTTTCTTCCACTCAGAAACATCTGGAATTCATTAAAGCTTCCTTGTGTCTGTCGAGCCTGGCCTGACTTTCCAGCCGTCTGCATAATCCTTGTCCTGAGCTCAGGGCCAAAAGGAAAGGAGCAACTTGGAGCAGCATTCCCAGTGTTGTCCCTAAACCCAGCTGAGCATCCCAGGGTTGGGATCGCCTTGTGGAGCTTTTCCCCCGAGGTCACCCAGAGGTTTCAAGCTCAGCTTTGTGCTGTGCCAAGAGGTCTTTGTGTCCTTCATTGCTCACCAATTGTTTCTTTTCGTGTTCCCCCCTGCGGCTCTGGAGGCTGAGTTAGGGTGAGCTCACCTCCTCCCTTGCTCAACGTGTGGGATGAGCCACTCCTCGGCTCATGTTGCTGAAATCAGATCTTACACATACGCAGCTCTTTCGTTTCCTCAGTCTCATGACTGGAATCCAGCCCTGGGTGTTCCTATTCCCCCCTTTCTTCTTTCATTTTCAGCAGTTGTCACTTCTGTTGCTGCACAGAGCAAAAAATTCGGGCACCAAACTGGGCTGGAAATGGAGACTTGTCCTAATCAGCCTCCTCAGGCTTTGCCTTTTGGAACAGAAGAGGAGAAATTCAACAGTAATGAACTAATTTTTTAGCTGAGATTAACCCCAAAAGTGGCTGCTTCCATCTACTCATCTGAGCTTCATGTTAGGAAAGTCCTTGTGATGATGAATCATGTCCAATCCTCAGATGTCTGGGAGCACCAGGACACCCCTCCAGCCTTTCTCTGAGCCTTAACTCCAGGTCCAGCTCATCCCCCTGTGCCCACCCTTCCTGTACAGTCCTCACAGTATTTCTGCTCTAAAACACGTAGCCTGTCCAGCCTAACTCAGCCTCTGAGCTGAGCTGGAGCAGCAGGAGGTTTCCATGGGGCGTTTCCTCTTTCTTGGCAGCGTTTTGGTCAGGCCAGACTTGGGCTCCCGGCGGGGATTAGTGGTGTAGAAAAGCAGAAGCTCCATCTTTCAAACCTAAACAACCTGTAAGAAAAATGATGGTGATTCGTGGGGGTGGAGGAGGAAACTTTGTAAACCGAAGGTGTTAAACTTTATCCCCTTGGTGTGTGTGTGTTGTGTGTGTGTGTGTCCCTGCTTTGAACAGAAATAGAGGCAAGTCATGGTGATATTTGGTGATATCTGGTGATATCTGGTGATGGCTGGTGATGTCTGGTATGTCTGGTGATGTCCTGGTGATTCCTGGTGTGTGTGTGTTGTGTGCTGTTTGTCAGAAGAGCCTGTGCTGGGCTCCCACTGCTGCTTTTCTCTCAAAATAACACAGTCCCACACGTTCCTCCTGCAAAGGAAAGGATGATAAAATGGAGAGGCACCTCACAGCTCCATCTTTAGATGGCAGGCACTTGCCTCTATTTCTGTTCAAAGCATAACAGTCCCTGCTGGAGCCCTGTTTTGAATTCTGACTGATGTGCACTGAGCAAACCCTCTGCAGTCTAATTGCAGCCTGAAAGTTCAAGCCAATATTTACAGCCTCTGCTTTCCTTTTAAGATGAATGGCTCCTTCAAAGCTCTCTCCTTGCTGCGTTTCCCACTCCTTAAGTGGGCTGGTGCTTTTTCACCCTGCCTGGGCAGCCTGAGAAGCCTCAGTGGGAGCCACAGCCAGGACAGTTTGTTCTGTGTTTCCTTTCCAGGAGCCAAGCAATAAACGGGTCCGACCTCTGGCTCGGGTCACATCCCTGGCAAACTTGATCTCTCCGGTCAGAAATGGTGCAGTTCGGCGCTTTGGGCAGACAATCCAGGTAAAACCCACACCCTGCCAGGCCTGAACCCCGAGATCTGAGCAAGGGACTGGCTGGGGAGGGGGGTAAAACAGCCATTTCAGGGCTTATCCCTTGAAAATTGAAGGGCTTCTCTCTTGAAGGGGGTGAAGAAGAATCCTGTCTCAGCGTGGATAAACAAGTTTGTGAGGATTTCAGCAGTAAATAAAAATAAGCTGATTCAGAGACAGAGAAGTAACAGATAAAGTGTCCTAGTCAGTGACACACGTGTGTTGGAGTGTGTGCAGAGTGTGGGCTCTCCCTGTGCTGCCTGAGGAACTCTGTGCCACACACACACAGATAACAGCTCCTCTGGGCTTGGGTAAATCACCAGAGCAGAGTTCAAGTGGCTCCTGATTGCCCTCATGTAGAGGTAGAGTTAAAATCCTGCTTTATTTACTTCCTCATACCTTGGGAGAAACCCAACTTTGCCTTCCCATCGTCCCACTGTTGGCTCAGGGCAGGGAGAGGGGCATGGAAAAGCCTGCCAATCTCTGGGCTTTCTCAGCAGCTTTGATTAAAGTGCTTTTATCTGAGGAAAAGTGTCTGGGTGTGTTTTCCTGCAGAGGATGAAGGATTGGGAGGGGTGTGGATAATGCTGTAATACCTCTGATGTGTTGGCTCGACACGGTTTTTAATGTTTATTTGTTTTAAATCCCCGTAGTCCTTCACCCTTCGCAGTGACAGCAAATCCCCTGGCTGTGCCCAGAAGTCATGCAGCAGATCTGCTGCTCCCACTCCCCCCAAGAGAAGGAACAGCGTCCTCTGGTCTGAGATGTTGGATGTCAACACCAAAGAGTCCCTGAGCACCAAGGAAATCAAGCGCCAGGAGGTAGGACGGGCTTGGGAGAGGCAGCCAAGGCTTGGAATGGGCAGCTGTGGGAGGAATGAGTGTCCCTCCTGTGCACCTTCACTCCCAGAGCTGAGATTTATGTCTGGCTCAGGCATGGGAAAAGGTGAACTCCTCTCTCCCAAGTCCCTGGGGAATTCATCTCCCCGGCCTGACCCTTCAGAGGAGCCAAACTCTTCTGGAATCCCAGCCCCCTGGTTGCTCTGCAGCGAACCCAAAGGCAGGTTCCTCGTAAAACCAGCTGTCTTTCTCCTAAAAAGCTCTTGACAACTGGTTGAAAGCCAAACAGCAAGGCCTTGGCTTGCCTTTTTCCTGGAGTTCTTGTGGCAGATCTGGTGGAGACGGCCCAGCAGCCGCCTGGGATTTGACCTCTGCGGTTTTCTGGGGTTTGTCTTTCTCATCCTGGCCTGTGTCAGAGCTGTGATTTAAAAGGCCCCAATATTTAATTTGGCTCGTGCAGGGGCAGTGGGGCTTTCACACACTTGGAAGCCAAGCTGCTTTCTCGGGGCTGGGAAAGCAGCAGATTTACTCAGGGTTGTCATGCCCAGGTGCCACAGAGTGGCCAAACCCCCATTCAAGGCAGGATGTACATTATGTGAGCTGAAAGGCTCTTTCACAGAAAGCCTGGCATTAAAAATGACTCTGGTGCTTTATCCCCTCCTCACAGGCCATATATGAGATGTCCAGGGGAGAGCAGGACCTGATTGAAGACCTCAAACTTGCCAGAAAGGTGAGTGGGTTGTTTTTTTTTCCTGCAGTCACAAATCTTACAGATAACAGTGAGGTTTCTTTGCACCTGCAAACCTCACTGAGGAGCTTTATCAGGCCCCAAATCCACAGCTTGAGAGCTGGCCTGGAAAGCTGACGTGAGCAGGGGTGTGATTGCAGCAAACCCAGCCAAAAAAGGACTGTGCTGGTTGGGGAGTCCCTCCCCCAGATGGGAGCAGGCGGGCAGGAAAGTCCTCAGCACCTTTTACAGAACCTTTTAACATCAAAGTCGCTGCTTCTGTTGGTTTCACTCCTCTTGTCCACCTGATAGATGTTTAAATTGTGGGCTTGGGAGGCTTGAAAGTGTTTCAGGAGTGCCATTCTTTGACAGGCCTACCACGATCCCATGCTGAAACTCTCCATCATGTCTGAGGAGGAGCTCACCCACATATTTGGGGACTTGGATTCCTACATTCCTCTGCACGAAGGTAAGAGCAGCTGGGCCCTTTGCACACACACAGAGTTCCTCTCTGCTGTCTCCTGTTACTTGTTGGGGCACTGTCACAATTTCTGCTCTTGTGTTTCAATTCCAGACTTACTGGCGAGTTTGGGAGAAGCAACAAAACCAGATGGAACAGTGGAGCAGATTGGGCCCATTCTTGTGAAGTGGGTGAGTTCAGAACTTGGAGACAACAGGCTAAAGCTGAGCTTAGAGAATGTTTAAAGCCAGAACTCAAAAAGCTGTGGGGTCTTGTGGCCTGGAGCACAAAGTGACAGGGAAACTCTGTAGGACACTGAGCTGTGATGGGCCCTGATGGACCCCAGACTGTCCCAGTGGTGGGACTGCAGTTAATTCTGGTTTATGTTGGACATGGCAGTGTGATCTCAGTGCTGTTATCACTGCTAATCCCACACGCCAGAGCTTCAAAGGCTCCTCACACAGCATGTCCCTGCTCTCCTCACCACACACCAGCTACTCCCAGGATCCTCCTTAGCATTTATTGGGCAAACAGCGCAGTGTTTGAGCTGTCAGGGTGATTTGCTTTTCCACCACTGAGCCTGACCTCTGAATATCCTGCTGTCCCCACAGTTACCTCGGCTCCACGCCTACAAAGGCTACTGCAGCAACCAGCTGGCAGCCAAGGCCCTGCTGGACCAGAAGAAGCAGGACAGGAGGGTGCAGGACTTCCTGCAGCGCTGCCTGGAGTCTCCTTTCAGCCGCAAGCTGGACCTCTGGAGCTTCCTGGACATCCCTCGCAGCCGCCTGGTCAAGTACCCGCTGCTGCTCAAGGAGATCCTGCGCCACACGCCCAAGGACCACCCCGACATCCACATCCTGGAGGAGGCTGTGAGTGCCAGGGGGGCACTGTGGGGCTTCTGACATGCAGACGTGTTGGTTGGGGCTCCAGAGAACTTTAACCCCTCAGCAGTTTCACTGCAGCTTTCAATTTCAATGTTGGGGTGGTTTTCTTGGTGGACACAAATCTGTGAGTCACCCTCTGTAAGGAAGTGAGGGATCGATCCACACGAGTTCCATCATCTGGGGTTTGGAGCAGCACTTCCAAGAAGCACGTGCAGAGGTCACTGTTAATCAACCATCTGTTTGGGCTCCTAGATCTCCATAATCCAAGGAGTGCTGTCTGACATCAACCTGAAGAAGGGCGAGTCCGAGTGCCAGTATTACATTGACAAGCTGGAATACCTGGATGAGAAGCAGAAGGACCCCAGGATTGAAGGCAGCAAAGCTCTGCTGTGCCACGGGGAGCTGAAGAATAAAAATGGCCATGTAAGTCCCTCCTGGGCTTGGCAGTTCATTCTCAGGTTTGCAAACCTTCCCTCAGAGCTGCTCGTTAACACTGTTACACCAGGACTGGGGGCTCTTCCATCCCAAGGGGTGGTTTAGACTTTGGCTAAGATTAAAAAGCAGAAGAGAAAGCCCTGATGGATTTTGGGGTGTAAGGGAAAGTTTCCTGCTGGCAGCTCCACAATTGGCCTTAGGAAGCTGGAAAATAATTAACACAAAACGACCATAGAAAGTGCTCCCCATCCAAAGGGATTTCCTGCCACTGTTTACTTTCAGGTGCTCTGACATGGCCCATTATGAGCTCTCTGCCAAACAAAAGGGTTCCTGCAAGAGCCTGTTTGGCTTTGAGCTGAGCTGCCAGGAGTTTATCTCCCACTGCAGCAGTGCTGAAAGACCCTGCTGTACTCCAGGGGTTGCTGCCTTTTGTCCTGGCTTGGTTTAAACATCAAATCTTTTTCTGTTTTATTTTTTTTGTTGATTGAGGGTTTTTTTTGTTTAATTTGGCTCTTCAGCTTCTGCACATGAAGCATTTTGTGTTCTCAGAAAAGATAATTGCTTCTAATAATCCTCCCCTTGGCTTCTGTAAATCATAATCCCCAGTTTAAGGATCAATAAAACAATAAACCTGTTGTGTAATTCTGGTCCATGCCAGAACTTGGCACTGTAAGGGGAGACTCACAAAGTCCTCCTGGGTGAAACTGCAGATAAGGCGGCCTTGAATCAATCCCAGGGGATGTGTGACCTGCTGGGACACAGTGCAGGGCTTTGCTCACGGTGTCCCAACGTGCTTTCCCCCCAGAAACTGTACGTGTTCCTGTTCCAAGACATCCTGGTGCTGACACGGCCCGTGACCCGCAACGAGCGCCAGGCCTTCCAGGTGTACCGGCAGCCCATCCCCGTGCGGGACCTGCTGCTCGAGGACCTGCAGGACGGGGACGTCAAGATGGGCGGCTCCTTCCGAGGCGCCTTCGGCAACTCCGACAAAGGTGCGGCCCGACCCGCTCCTCCTGCTGGCCAGGAGGGGAAACAGCTCCGGGATTGGGGCGGGATCGCAAAGGCTTTCCCCTAAATCAGGCACTGTGTCCCAGTGGAATCTCTCAGTAGACTGATGCGAACTTAGAGTGGGGCTCCGAGGGGAAAACAGCCGTCCCAGCGTGTTCCTGGGATTGGGGTGGGTTGGGGGGGATCTCAAAGGCTTTTCCCTAAATCAGGCACTCTGTCCCAGTGGAATCTCTCAGTACTGGGCTGGGGACTGATGGGAACTTACAGTTGGCTCTGAGGGGAGAACTTCTGTGGGATTTGGGTGGTATCTCAAACAATTTCCCCTAATCCAGAGTCACTCCTGTCCCAGTGGAATCTCTCAGTGCTCAGCTGGGGACTGATGGGAACTTACAGTTGGCTCAAAGGGGAGAACATCAATGGGATTTGGGTGGGATCTCAAACAATTTCCCCTAAACCAGAGTCACTCCTGTCCCAGTGGAATCTCTCCATGCTGAGCTGGGGACTGATCTGAACTTACACTGGGGCTCTGAGGGGAAAAGATCAATCCCAGTGTGTCCATGGGATTTGGGTGGGATGTCCAACAATTTCCCCTAAACCAGAGTCACTCATGTCCCAGTGGAATCTCTCAATACTGAGCTGGGGACTGGTGTGTACTTAGGCACAGAGGGGAAAATATCTATGGGATTTGGGTGTTTTGGGTGGGATCTCAAAAACTTTCCCCTAATCCAGAGTCACTCCTGTCCCAGTGGAATCTCTCAATACTCAGCTGGGGACTGATGTGAACTTACACTGGGGCTCTGAGGGGAAAACATCAATGGGATTTGGGTGCCTTGGGTGGGATCTCAAACACCTTTCTTCTAATCCAAAGTCACTCCTGTCCCAGTGGAATCTCTCAGTACTCAGCTGGGGACTGATGGGAACTTACAGTTGGCTCAGAGGGGGAGAACATCAGTGGGATTTGGGTGGGATCTCAGTTTCCCCTAAACCAGTCACTCCTGTCCCAGTAGAATCTCTCAATACTGAGCTGGGGACTGATGTGAACTTACAGAGGGCTCTGAGGGGAAAACATCAATCCCAGTGTGTCCATGGGATTTGGGTGGAATCTCCAACACTTTCCCGTCCCCGGAGCGAGTCCCTCCCGTCCCCGGAGCGAGTCCCTCCCGTCCCCGGAGCGAGTCCCTCCCGTCCCCGGAGCGAGTCCCTCCCGTCCCCGGAGCGAGTCCCTCCCGTCCCCGGAGCGAGTCCCTCCCGTCCCCGAGTCCCCTCTCCACACTGACCTGGGCCCGCTGTGCTTTCCCCGCAGCCAAGAACATCTTCCGTGTGCGCTGCCAGGAGCCGAGCCCGGGCCAGGCGCACACCCTGCAGGCCAACGACGTGTTCCACAAGCAGCAGTGGGTGAACTGCATCCGCTCTGCCATCGCCCCCTTCCGCGGCGCCGCCCCCGCCCCGGAGCCCAAGGAGCTCCCCGAGCTGAGCGAGGAGGGCGAGGAGAACAACCCCTCGGTGCCCAACGTGCCTGCCCAGCGGCGCCAGTCCCTGCCCGGCACTGCCCCCATGGAGCTGGACGGCTCCGTGCCGGCCTCGGGGGACACCCCAGGGGTGAGGACACCCAGGACATCCTCGGGGCACAGGAAGTGCAGGGAGAGGCAGAGCAGTGGGAAGCGGAAAGAAACGCTGGTGTAGGGCAGGGAGGAGCCCGGTGGGGGCTCCTTCCCGCGGGGAACTTTGTTTATTTATAAATAACGCCGTGTACAGTCGTGGGGGGTGTTTGTGGGAATGGCAGCTACTGGTGTGAGCACCGGGGGACTGGGCTCTGGTTGGACAGGGGCAACCCCCCGAGGGTGAGGGCTCTGCAGGGTTTCCATGGGAAGGGTTTCTGTTTGGGGGTGTCACTTGGCACCACAAGAGCCCTCCAAGGTGGGCTCCACACCCCAAGGCACTCTGGGGCTGTGGTTCTGAGAATCCACACACATTTTTATGGTAAAAAAGGAAGCAAAAGCCCCAAAAAACCAGACCCCAGGTCCACCAGGTTCTCAGTTCACCTACTGGAATCTTTCATCTTCTTGTGTCCTTTGTACATTCCTCATTTTCACTCTTAGAACCTGCCAACTATTTAATTTTTTATTAGTCTGTTGTTTCAAGTTTGGGGGTTGGGTTTTGTTTGTTTGTTTGTTTGTTTCCTTCATTTTTTTTCTTTTTTATTTTTGTATTTTGTTGTTCACACTTGGCATTTCCTCCCAAGTACTTGATCCTCTGGAGGGGGAATGTGTATCCACAGCATTCCTGACGTCCCTCCAGGGCCCAGCATTCCAGAGTCTGGGAGGAGACAGTACTGAGGGAGGAGTGGGTTACTCTGGGAGTAGGAAGGTTGTAGGCACGTTGTGAAGGGTGTGGGGAGGGGAGAGCAGCAGAAGTAGAGGGGACTAGCAGAGAGAAGGTAGATTTGGTGTCACTGTTGCCTTTTGGAAATGAAAAGCCTTCCCATGGGAGGGCAGGACTGGAGGCAACCAAGGGATTCCTGCATGTGGTAGAAAGGTAGGGAAGAGAAAGAGTGTGAGGTGTAGGAGAGCAGAGGGAGTGGTTGTAAATACTCATAATGGCAGCACTGCCAAATTCCAGCAAGCCAAAGATCCAGGGGGGGATCCAGGGGGAAATCCAGGCCTGGGGAGCCACATCCCACAGTCCTGAGCCCTGCAATCCGTGCCCTGTCCCGTGCGTGGCCGTGCTGGGCCGGGCGGAGGGGGCACAGCGGGGGCTGCTCTGTAAATGTCCTGTACAGTTCTGTGCCAAGTACATTAAATTCCTCATGGCCTTTCCTGCCTCCTCCTGTCGCTGCTGGGAGGGATCAGCACTGGGGGAGGACACGGAGGATCCTCCATCCCATCCTCCTGGCCTCATCCTGCTGTGTCTGGGCAGTGCATGGGGCAAAAGGGAGCACTGGGTTGGGATTCTCCTCATCCTGCTCTGTCTGGGCAGTGCATGGAGGAAGAGGGAGCACTGGGGTGGGATTCTCCTCATCCTGCTGTGTCTGGGCAGTGCATGGGGGAAGAGGGAGCACTGGGATGGGATTCTCCTCACCCCCCCATCCTCCTGTGTCTGGGCAGTGCATGGGGCAAAAGGGAGCACTGGGTTGGGATTCTCCTCATCCTGCTGTGTCTGGGCAGTGCATGGGGGAAAAGGGAGCCCTGGGATGGGATTCTCCTCATCCCCCGATTCTCCTGTCCTCATCCTGCTGGGTCCAGGCAGTTCATGGAAGAAAAGGGAGCACTGGGTTGGGATTCTTCTCGTCCTGCTGTGTCCAGGCAGTTCATGGAGGAAAAGGGAGCCCTGGGATGGGATTCTCCTCATCCCCCCATTCTCCTGTCCTCATCCTGCTGGGTCCAGGCAGTTTATGGAAGAAAAGGGAGCACTGGGATTCTCCTCATCCTCCTGGCCTCATCCTGCTGTGTCCAGGCAATTCATGGAGGAAAAGGGAGCACTGGGATGGGATTCTCCTCATCCTGCTGTGTCTGGGCAGTTTGTGGAGGAAAAGGGAGCATTGGGGTTCTCCTCATCCTCCTGGGGTGGGATAACATGGACTTGCTGCAGCTCCAGGAGGATCCTCTCCATCCCATCCTCCTGTCCTCATCCTGCTGTGTCCAGGCAATTCATGGAGGAAAAGAGAGCCCTGGGATGGGATTCTCCTCATCCTGCTGTGTCTGAGCAGTTCATGGAGGAAAAGGGAGCCCTGGGATGGGATTCTCCTCATCCTGCTGTGTCTGGGCAGTTCATGGAGGAAAAGGGAGCACTGGGATGGGATCATCCTCATCCTGCTGTGTCTGGGCAGTTTGTGGAGGAAAAGGGAGCACTGGGATTCTCCTCACTCTCTGGGCACCAAAACCCTCATGGTATGGAAAAGTCCCCAGATATTTAGCAAATATTTAGGAATCCTGTTCTCCATGAGCCTGGAGGGGAGGGGGATCCCAGCGGGCTGACTCCCCTCTGCCCTGGAGCAGCTTCCAGGGAATGTGTGGTTGTGTCACCAGGACAAATCCATCTGTTCCCTTCCCAAACCCCATGCCCTGCCTGGGCAGGGAATGTCTGGGCAGGGCTGGAACTCCTGGGAAGAGCAGCCCTGGGACCTGCCCTGCCCTGATCCACAGGGAAGGAGCAGCTCCATGTTCAGGGACAGGTTTCACAGCTGAGCTCTGACCTGTGAGGCCGTTCTGATCCAGAGGGGACTCAAAGCTGGAAAAACTGCTCCTCCTGCAAACCCCAGGCATTAGTTGTGCTGCAGGACCCAGGGCTGGATCCCAGCAGAGAGGAGATGCTGCTGATCCTCCCTGAGCCGGGCTGGGCCCAACCCCTGTCTCATCCTGCAGCCAAAAAACCAGCCAAAAGCTCCATTTCCCCTTGGAAGTGAAGCCCTCCCGGCTCCTGGAGGTTCCCATCCCCCAGGAATGTGCAGACAGCGCAGCCCTCCCTCCCTGAGCAGACTAAACAAGCCAGGCTTTCCCGGTTTCCTCCCGGGCTGAATTCCAGGGGCCTGGCTGGCCCCATCCCAGCCTGGAGCCAGGACCCCCCATCCCGGGGCTTTGGGAAGGGAACAGCCTGACTTTGGGAGCTGCTCTGCAGTTCTCCCTTGGGAATGGAACAGCCTGACTTTGGGAGCTGCTCTGCAGTTCTCCTTTGGAAATGGAACAGCTTGACTTTGGGAGCTGCTCTGCAGTTCTTTGGGAATGGAACAGCCTGACTTTGGGAGCTGCTCTGCAGTTCTCCCAGAAAAGCCTCACTTTGGGAGCTGCTCTGCAGTTCTTTGGGAATGGAACACCCTGACTTTGGGAGCTGCTCTGCAGTTCTCCCTTGGGAAGGGAACACCCTGACTTTGGGAGCTGCTCTGCAGTTCTCCCTTGGGAATGGAACAGCCTGACTTTGGGAGCTGCTCTGCAGTTCTTTGGGAATGGAACAGCCTGACTTTGGGAGCTGCCCTGAAGTTCTCCTTTGGGAAGGGAACAGCCTGACTTTGGGAGCTGCCCTGAAGTTCTTTGGGAATGGAACACCCTGACTTTGGGAGCTGCTCTGCAGTTCTCCCAGAAAAGCCTGACTTTGGGAGCTGCTCTGCAGTTCTCCCAGAAAATCCTAACTTTGGGAGCTGCTCTGCAGTTCTTTGGGAATGGAACAGCCTGACTTTGGGAGCTGCCCTGCAGTTCTTTGGGAATGGAACAGCCTGACTTTGGGAGCTGCTCTGCAGTTCTCCTTTGGGAAGGGAACAGCCTGACTTTGGGAGCTGCTCTGCAGTTCTCCTTTGGGAAGGGAACAGCCTGACTTTGGGAGCTGCTCTGCAGTTCTCCTTTGGGAAGGGAACAGCCTGACTTTGGGAGCTGCTCTGCAGTTCTCCCTTGGCTTTGGGGACCTTGCTTAACATCTAAAATAACCCCCCAATCCCAAATTTCCCACCCTGCAGCCATTGTGGGATCACACTCAGGCTCAGCCTCTCCAAATCCCACTTCCCACGTTAAACCTCCCTGCAGTTCAGGCCTGGCCTGGCAGAGGTTCCTCCCCATCCCCACTCGGGATTGGCATCTCTGAGCCCCCCCCGGAGGTTTCCCTGTCGGAGCTGATCCCCCTCCTGCTCCAGCTTTCCCTTTTTCCATGAATCCCACAACCCCAGCTGTCTGCTCACATCTGTGCACATCTGGAGGGCCGGGATAACCCAGCTGGGAGCTTGGAAACTTGGTGGAATTTTTTGGCTGTCACTTGGATGGGATCCCTCAAACCCAGACACTGACCTGGGAAACGCCGTGTGGGGCTCCAGCCTCGGCTCTGGCTGGAGACAATCCCGGGAAAAGCAGCTCCCAAAATCCTGTGCCTCTGGATCCTGCCTCCAACCAGAGTGGGCTCTGCCCTCCCAGCCTGCTCCAGGGGGCTGGGAATTGTGGGAAGGGTTGTTGGGATAATTGTCCTGTCCTGCTAAGGAGGCACAGACAAAGTGAAAGGAAAGGGCTGGGCATGACCTGCTCCCAGAGATTGAGGGAAATGGGGGAGGCAGCACGGGGTGGGATGGGATGGGAAAAGGGATGGGAGAAGGGAAGGGAGAAGGGAAGGGAAGGGAAGGGAAGGGAAGGGAAGGGAAGGGAAGGGAAGGGAAGGGAAGGGAAGGGAAGGGAAGGGAAGGGAAGGGAAGGGAAGGGAAGGGAAGGGAAGGGAAGGGAAGGGAAGGGAAGGGAAGGGAAGGGAAGGGAAGGGAAGGGAGAAGGGAAGGGAGAAGGGAAGGGAAGGGAAGGGAAGGGAAGGGAAGGGAAGGGAAGGGAGAAGGGAAGGGAGAAGGGAAGGGAAGGGAAGGGAAGGGAGAAGGGAAGGGAGAAGGGAAGGGAAGGGAAGGGAAGGGAAGGGAAGGGAAGGGAAGGGAAGGGAAGGGAAGGGAAGAAGGAAGGGAAGGGAAGGGAAGAAGGAAGGGAAGGGAAGGGAAGAAGGAAGGGAAGGGAAGAAGGAAGGGAAGGGAAGGGAAGGGAAGGAAGGGAAGAAGGAAGGGAAGGAAGGGAAGAAGGAAGGGAAGGGAAGAGGGAAGGGAAGGGATAGGTGTTGGTTATGGGGAAGGGAAGGGAAGGTTTGGGAAAGGAAAGGAAGGGCAGGGCAGCAGCAGGTCCCAGTTTCCCCCAGCACTGAGGGACAAGAGGACAGAGCAGCTCCCCCAATCTCAGCAACGAGACCTGGGGGCTCCTCTCCCACCCACCCCCTCATGGAGCTCCCACAGCTCCCCCAGGGCCTGAACAAACACCTCCATCCTCCCAAACCCCCTGAGATCCATCAGTGTTCGCTTCTCCCGCCCGGACTGGGATCAGCCCCTCCCTCCCTGGGCTCCCGGCAATTAGGATTGGATATAATTAAACCTGGAGCTGCACAGCGAGGCGGGGCAATTAGGCAGACAATGAGGGAGCAGCTCGTTGCACAAGAGGCGCTGCCGGGGCCTCGGGGCGGTGCCTCTCACCAGACCGGTTCCCAAATCCCAGCACAATTCCTGCCGGGAATTCCAGCACTCTGCGTGCCCAGAGTTTCTTCCAGAGCAGCTTTTCCTCCAGAGGGGTGATCCCCTCCTGGATTTATCCCATCTGGAGGCCCCCTGTGTGTTCCTGGTTGTCCCATGACTTGGCTTGTGGCCTTCCCTCCAGACCCCACAGCTCTAATTCCACAGTGGGATAAACTGGGACAAACTGGTGCTATTTCCCTGTGGCTGAGGAAGTGAAATTATCTCATCATCTCGTGCTGTGGAACTTGGTGGGCTGGTCCTGCAGCTCCTTGGGTGGGCTGGGGAAGGTCAGGGGGTACTGTGGGCACGGAGGGGAGGGAGGGAGGGATGGATGGATGGATGGATGGATGGATGGATGGATGGATGGATGGATGGATGGATGGATGGATGGATGGATGGATGGATGGAGAAACAGCCCATCCTTTGTCCCTGTTCCCTCCTGTCCTGGTCACAGATGAGTAAAGCCACAGTCAGGACATTCCAAGGCCATGACCCCTCAGGTCCCCTCTGAGTAACCAAGGCAGGACTGCACAGCCCCACCTGACACAGCCCCACGTCACCCACCCCTGTGGGGCCACCACCCCATCCTCAGAGATCCCAGAGGGCCCCACAGTGACTCAGGGCTCCGTCAGCTCCGGGTGGGCTCTGACTGGACCTGCCCTGGGAGCCCAGACCTGCCCCAGGAACCTGAACCTGCCCCAGGGACCTGAACCTGCCCCAGGGATCTGAACCTGCCGCAGGAACCTGAACCTGCCCCAGGAACCTGAACCTGCCCCAAAGAGCCCAGACCTGCCCCAGGGACCTGAACCTGCCCCAGGAGCCCAGACCTGCCCCAGGAACCTGAACCTGCCCCAGGAGCCCAGACCTGCCCCAGGGACCTGAACCTGCCCCAGGAGCCCAGACCTGCCCCAGGAACCTGAACCTGCCCCAGGGACCTGAACCTGCCCCAGGAACCTGAACCTGCCCCAGGGACCTGAACCTGCCCCAGGGACCTGAACTTGCCCCAGGAACCTGAACCTGCCCCAGGAGCCCAGACCTGCCCCAGGAACCTGAACCTGCCCCAGGAGCCCAGACCTGCCCCAGGGACCTGAACCTGCCCCAGGAACCTGAACCTGCCCCAGGAGCCCAGACCTGCCCCAGGGACCTGAACCTGCCCCAGGAACCTGAACCTGCCCCAGGAGCCCAGACCTGCCCCAGGAACCTGAACCTGCCCCAGGAGCCCAGACCTGCCCCAGGGACCTGAACCTGCCTCAGGAGCCCAGACCTGCCCCAGGGCCCCCTCCCTCAGCCCCCTGGGCTGCCCCAGGGCTGGGCCCCTCTGCCTCCCCCCCAGCCTGGAGACTCTGCCCCTCTCCAACCCCTCCAACCCCAACCCCAGCGTGTTTCCCTGTCCCACCACGCTCGGCCTCGCCCCGAAACCGCCACCAACTCCTTAATTAGGGGCCCTGTTGAGCTCCAACCCCGTGAGGGCAGAGCCGAGCGGAGCAGCAGGAGCGTCCCCAGGGGGTTGGTTGGCTGAACCTTCTCCTCCAGCACCCCCAAAACCACCCCCTGTGCCAGCTCAGCCTCTCCCAGCCCATCCTGAGGGCGGGGAAGAGCCGGGGAAGAGCCAGGAAGGGAAGAGCTGGGGAAGAACCGGGGAAGAAAAGCCAGGGAAGAGCCAGGAAGGGAAGAGCCAGAGAAGAACCGGGGAAGAAGAGCCAGGGAAGAGCCAGGAAAGAGGAACAAGGGAAGGACCAGGGAAGAAGCAGCAGGGAAGAAGAGCCAGGGAAGAGCCAGGAAAGAGGAACAAGGGAAGCAGCAGGGAAGAAGCAGCAGGGAAGAAGAGCCAGGAAAGAGGAACAAGGGAAGGACCAGGGAAGAAGAGCCAGGGAAGAGCCAGGAAGGGAAGAGCCAGAGAAGAACCAGGGAAGAAGAGCCAGGGAAGAGCCAGGAAAGAGGAACAAGGGAAGCAGCAGGGAAGAAGCAGCAGGGAAGAAGAGCCAGGGAAGAGCCAGGAAAGAGGAACAAGGGAAGGACCAGGGAAGAAGCAGCAGGGAAGAGCCAAGCACACCATGGCCGAGCGGCTGTCGGAGGAGAAGATCGCCGAGTTCAAGGAGGCCTTTTCGCTCTTCGACCGGGGCGGCACCGGCACCATCGGCACTCAGGAACTGGGCACTGTCCTGAGGGCACTGGGGCACAACCCCACCGAGGCCGAGCTGAGAGCCATGGCCGGCCAGGTGGACACCGACGGCAGCGGCGCCGTGGACTTCGCCGAGTTCCTGTCGCTGATGGCGACGAGGATGAAGGAGCGGGCTGGGCAGGAGGAGGAGGAGGAGATCAGGGAGGCCTTCCGGGTGTTCGACAGGGACGGCAACGGCTACGTCAGGTGGGACAGGGCCTGGAGCCCCAGCCCTGTGGGGAGAGGCTGAGGGAGCTGGGGGGGTTGAGGCTGCACAAGAGGAGGCTCAGGGGGCACCTCAGCACTGCCCACAACTCCCTGACAGGGGGTTGGAGCCAGGGGGGGTTGGTCTCTTCTCCCAGGCAACCAGCAGGAGAAGAAGAGGGCCCAGGCTGGAGCTGTGCCAGGGCAGGCTTGGGGTGGCCATTGGCAAGCAATTCTTTGCAGAGAGAGTGCTCAGGCCTTGGCAGGGGCTGCCCAGAGAGGGGGGGGATTCTCCGTGCCTGGAGGGGTTTCAGGTGACACTGGATGTGGCACTCAGTGCCAGGGGCTGGGGGGCACAGGGGGCTTGGAGCGAGGGCTGGGGTGGGCTGGGGGGGCTCACAGGGCTCTGCCAGCCCAGAGCATTCCATGATTCCATTCTCACCATCCCTGGAGGTGTCTAAGATGAGTCTGGACGTGGCACTCAGTGCCAGGATCCAGTAACCAAAGTGGGGTTGGACCAAGAGTTGGACCTGATGGTCCCAGAGGGCTCTTCCAACCCAGATCATTCCATGATTCCATTCTCACCATCCCTGGAGGGGTTTCAGGTGACACTGGATGTGGCACTCGGTGCCAGGGGCTGGGGGGCACAGGGGGCTTGGAGCGAGGGCTGGGCTGGGCTGGGGGGGCTCACAGGGCTCTGCCAGCCCAGAGCATTCCAGGATTCCCTAATTCCATAATTCCACAATTCCCTGGCTCCCTGGGCAGCGCTGCCGAGCTCAGACACGTCATGACCCACCTGGGCGAGCGGCTCTCGGACGAGGAGGTGGCCGAGCTGCTCCGCGAGGCCGACGCCGACAACGATGGGAAGGTCAACTCCGAGGAGCTCGTGAGGATGATGATGGAGAAGTGACTCCACTCCCCTCCATCCCCACCCCACAGGGAACAACAGGATGTGGCTCCACACCCATCCCATCCATGGGAATTCCCACCCCACCCATTCCAGCAGCCACCCCAAAACTTGGGATCACCATCCCAACCACCTCGTGCCAGAGGGGGGAAATTGGTGCTTTTCCTAAAGTTTTAATTCTTATTTTTCATTTTTTCTTCATTTTTTTCCAAAGGGAACAGAAGTTGTGGTGGCCCCTCAGCCCCCCCATCCCCTACTGCCTTCCCCAGGGCATTCCAGGCTGGAAAAGTCTCCCTCACGCAATTCCAGGCTGGAAAAATCTCCCCCACATAATTCCAGGCTGGAAAAGTCTCTCCCACACCATTCCAGGCTGGAAAAATCTCCCTCACATCATTCCAGGCTGAAAATTCTCCCCCACACAATTCCAGGATGGAAAAAATCCCCCACACAATTCCTGGTTGGAAAAATCTCCCCCACACCATTCCTGGATGGAAAATTCTCCCCCACACAATGCCAGGCTGGAAAAAATCCCTTCCACACAATTCCTGGATGGAAAAATCTCCCTCATACAATTCCTGGTTGGAAAAATCTTCCCCACACAATTCCAGGCTGGAAAAATCTCCCTCACACAATTCCAGGCTGGAAAAGTCTCCCCCACACAATTCCATGATGGAAAAATCTCCCTCACATCATTCCAGGATGGAAAAATCTCCCTCACACCATTCCAGGATGGAAAAAATCCCTCCCACATAATTCCTGGTTGGAAAAGTCTCTCCCACACAATTCCTGGATGGAAAAATCTCCCCCACACCATTCCTGGTTGGAAAAATCTTCCCCACACCATTCCAGGATGGAAAAATCCTCACACCATTCCAGGCTGAAAATTCTCCCCCATACAATTCCAGGATGGAAAAAATCCCCCCCACACAATTCCTGGTTGGAAAAATCTCCCCCACACAATTCCAGGATGGAAAAGTCTCTCCCACACCATTCCTGGATGGAAAAATCTCCCCCACACAATGCCAGGCTGGAAAAAATCCCTTCCACACAATTCCAGGCTGGAAAAATCTTCCCCACACCATTCCTGGTTGGAAAAATCTTCCCCACACAATTCCAGGATGGAAAAATCCTCACACCATTCCAGGCTGGAAAAATCTCCCCCACACAATTCCAGGCTGGAAAAAATCCCTTCCACATAATTCCTGGATGGAAAAATCTCCCCCACACAATTCCAGGCTGGAAAAATCTCCCTCACACAATTCCAGGATGGAGAAATCTCCCTCACACCATTCCAGGCTGGAAAAGTCCCACACACACAATTCCAGGCTGGAAAAATCTCCCCCACACAATTCCAGGCTGGAAAAATCTCCCTCACACAATTCCTGGATGGAAAAATCTCCCCCACACCATTCCAGGATGGAAAAATCCTCACACAATTCCTGGATGGAAAAATCTCCCCCCCACGTAATTCCTGGATGGAAAAATCCTCACACAATTCCAGGCTGGAAAAATCTCCCCCACACAATTCCAGGCTGGAAAAGTCTCCCTCACATCATTCCAGGATGGAAAAATCCTCACACCATTCCAGGCTGGAAAAAATCCCCCCCACATAATTCCTGGTTGGAAAAGTCTCTCCCACACCATTCCTGGATGGAAAAATCTTCACACAATTCCAGGCTGGAAAAATCTCTCCCACACCATTCCAGGATGGAAAAATCCTCACACAATTCCAGGCTGGAAAAATCTCCCCCACACCATTCCTGGATGGAAAAGTCTCTCCCACACCATTCCATTTTCCTTTGGAAAGAGTTGGGGGATAAATAATTAAACAAACCCCTCCCAAAAATCCTTTGGAAAGATGTTTTCCCGGTGTTTAATTCTCAGGGAATTCATTTCCCAGAGTGGTTTTTAAGCTGTTTTAAATTGGTTTTTTTTTCCCTCTCACTGATTTTCCACTTGCAGCTTTTTTGGGAAAGGAGGAATTCTGGGGAAAAGGGGGGGAGAAATTAAGGAAAACACAACAAATCCCCCCAAATCCAGGCTCGGGAAATGCGGGAAATGGGATCAGGAGTGGCCAAAATGGAGCCAAAAGGAGGAATTTGGGGGCTGAGGCTGCAGCAGATGGGACAGAATTCCTGGTTTGGGGAATGCAGGGGGGGGGTTGGGGGGGATTGAATCCCTTTATTCCATGTGGGAACTCCAGGGACAAGGAAAGGGGCAGGAGCAGAAGGGGAGGGGGGAAATGGGATAAGGAACCAGGAGAGGGGGAAAATGGGATTAAAGATGGAATAAATGGGACCAGGAAAGGGGGACAAGAACCAGGAGAAGGGACAGGGGACAAGGACAAGGGGAACAGGAAATGGAGACAAGTTGGATCAGGAGAAGGGACCAACTGGATCAGGGAACAAGGAAATGTGGTGGGAGCAAGAGATGGAGAGAGGATGGAGCAGGAGAAGGGATCAGTGGGAACAGGGGGACCAGAGGACAAGGAAAAGTGGGATCAGGAGTTGGAGACAAGTTGGATCAGGAGAAGGGACAAGGGGGACCAGGAGACAAGGACAGGACAGGCCTGGGAGCAGGAGACAAGTGGGACAAGAAATGGGGACCTGAAAAAACAGGAGATGGGACAAGTGGGACCAGGAGAAGGGATTAGTGGGACCAGAGGACAAGGAAAAGTGGGATTGGGAGATGGAGACAAGTGGGACCAGGAAAAGGGACAAATTGGACCAGGGGACAAAGAAAAGTGGTGGGAGCAGAAGATGGAGATGGGTGGGACAAGAAGGGGTCAGGGGGAAAAGGGGACAAGTGGGACAAGGACAAGGACAAGGACAAGGACAAGGACAAGGACAAGGACAAGGGGGATCAGGAGATGGAGACAAGTTGGATCAGGAAAAGGGACCAGGGGACAAGAACAAGACTTTGGGTTGGGGGTAAGTGGGGGGAGAGGAGACAAATGGGACAGGAAGATGGGACCAAAAATATGGGAGATGGGGACAGGTGGAATCAGGGAAGGGACCAGGGAACAAGTGGGACCAGGAGAAAGGAGCAGTGGGACAAGTGGGACAGGACAAGGGGTTTGGGTGGGGATAAGTGGGAGCAGGAGACAAGTGGGACAAGGACAAGTAGGACCAGGAGACAAGGACAAGGCTTTGGGGTGGGGACAGGAGGGAGCAGGACAAGTGGGACAAGGAGAGGGGACCAGAAGAACCAGGAGAAAGGATCAGTGGGACAAGGACAAGTAGGACCAGGAGAGCAGGACAAGGCTTTGGGGTGGGGACAAGGGGGAGCAGGACAAGTGGGACAAGGAGAGGGACCAGAAGAACCAGGATTTGGGGACCAGTGGAACCAGGAGAGGGGACATGGGGACAAGGAAAAGGGGAATTAGGGGATGGAGACAAGTTGGATCAGGAGAAGGGACAAATGGGACGAGGAGGACCAGGAGACAAGGACAGGACTGGCCTGGGAGCAGGAGACAAGTGGGACAAGAAATGGGGACCTGAAAAAACAGGAGATGGGAACAAGTGGGACCAGGAGAAGGGATTAGTGGGACCAGAGGACGAGTGGGACAAGGACAAGGACAAGGGGGACCAGAGGACAAGGAAAAGTGGGATCAGGAGTTGGAGACAAGTTGGATCAGGAGAAGGGACAAGGAGGACCAGGAGACAAGGACAGGACAGGCCTGGGAGCAGGAGACAAGTGGGACAAGAAATGGGGACCTGAAAAAACAGGAGATGGGACAAGTGGGACCAGGAGAAGGGATTAGTGGGACCAGAGGACAAGGAAAAGTGGGATTGGGAGATGGAGACAAGTGGGACCAGGAAAAGGGACCAGGGAAAAAGTGGGACCAGGAGAAAGGCCCGGAGGGACAAGGACAAGGACAAGCAGGACCCTGTGCCCCCCAGGAGGGGGGGACACCCCCAGCCCTCCATCCCATTCCATTCCCAAGGCTCTGTGTGAATCCCAAGGGATCCTGCAGCTCCTCATGGGACCCTCCACATTCCAGAGGGCTCCTCTCCCCCTCCCACCGGGGGGTTCCAGGTTCCAGCTGCCCAAAGAGCCCCCAGGTCCCCACCCAGGGGGGCCCCAACCCCAGGGGGGCAGAGGCAGCTCCAGCCCTGCCAGCTGGGGGGGCAAACTGGGACAACTGGGAGGCTCCAAGAGGGATTTGGGGACATCTCAGGGGGGTCCTGGATCCCACGGGAGGAGCTCCAGGGGGTGGAAGCACCGAGAATTCCCTGAGCCAGGAATCCCTGCAGGGGGAAGTGCAGCTGGAGCTCCTCCTTTTCCATTCATGACATGGACATTCCAGAGCTTGACATCCCAGAAAGAATTCCCATGGACATTCCCAGCTTCACAGCCTGAGATCCCACCAATTCCCATGGACATTCCCAGCTCCATAAATCACCCCCAGGGGGGAACAATTCCCATGGACATTCCCAGCTCCATAAATCACCCCCAGGGGGGAACAATTCCCATGGACATTCCCAGCTTGAGATCCCAGCACCAATTCTCATCAACATTCCCAGATGGAGATCCCAGCACCAATTCCTATCAACATTCCCAGCTTGAGATCCAAGAAACAATTCCCATGGACATTCCCAGCTCCATAAATCACCCCCAGGAAGGAACAATTCCCATGGACATTCCCAGTTCCACAGCCTGAGATCCCACCAATTCCCATGGACATTCCCAGTTTGAGATCCCAGCACCAATTCCCATGGACATTCCCAGCTCCACAGCCTGAGATCCCACCAATTCCCATGGACATTCCCAGCTCCAATTCCCATGGACATTCCCAGCTCCATAGATCACACCCAGGGGGGAACAATTCCCATGGACATTCCCAGCTTGAGATCCCAGCACCAATTCCCATCAACATTCCCAGATGGAGATCCCAGAAACAATTCCCATGGCCATTCCCAGCTCCACACGTGAGATCCCAGCACCTTCCCCTCTCCCTGGATTGGAAAAATTCCCTCTTTGATCCTTCCCGATTTCCCATCTTGGTCCCTCCTTTTTTCCCACTTTGATCCCTCCTGATTTCCCACTTTGGTCCCAGCTCATCCCAAATCCCCCCCCCCCAGAAGCTCCAAGAAGGAATTCCCGTTCTGCAGCACCTCCATCCCCATTTTTCCCTATTTTTCCCTGTTTTCTTTCCCCCTTCCCACTCCTTTCCCTCCATTCCCGCTTTCCTCCCTCCCAACCCCCCGCCCCGAGCCGGGATCGGAGGGAATTTTATTCCCGACAATTCCAGGGACCTCCAAGTCTTTCTGGATTGAATCCCGGAGGTTGGAATTGCGGTGTATTCCCAAACATTTTAACCGGGATAAAGAGGGGGGAGAATCCCAAATACGAGTGAAACGGGGCCGTGTTTGGAGATTTGGGAATTTTCCTGGGAAAAAAAAAAGCGCATTTTGGCTCCGGGGAATTCCCGACTCCTTCTCCTTCCACCCGCGGGACCCGCCCGGGCTCGTTTTGGGAGCGGATTTTCCAAAGTTTTTCCAGGATTTGGCGTCTCTCCCGGCTCGGGGTGGCTGGAGCAGCCCCGGCTGGGTCGCTATTCCCAATTCCCAGGGAGCTTTTCCTGCTTTTCCCGGGGGCAGCAGCTCCGCCAAGCGGCACCGCGAGGGGGATCCGCGCCCCGATCCAGCGGATTTCTGGGATTTGTCGCCCTCATCCCGCCATTCGGTGCCAATTCCCAAAAAAAAATCCCTCCCAAAAAAAAACCCCCCAGGCGCCTTTTGCCCCCATCCCAACCCGCTGGAAAACATTCCCGAGGGAAAAGAGGGATCCCAAATTTCCTCCCGCTTTCTCTGGGATGTTTCCAGCCCGTTTCTTTCCAGGGCTCGGAATTCCCCAGGGATGTTTTTATGGAATCCTGGAATGGTTTGGGGTGGGAAGGACCTCAAAGCCCCCCCAGTTCTGACCCCAACCCCTCCCACCGCTCCAGCCTCGCTGGGATCAGGGATGGAGATTCCCAAATCCAGGGAAAAATCAGGATGTCACAGTTAAAGCAGAAGCTGCACCTGAGGGGTGAAAAATCCGGGAATTTGGGTGGGAAAAGGGGGAGTTTGGGGTTGGGTTTTTTTCAGGACACGCAGGGAGAAGAGCCTGGACAGGCAAACCTCGGGAACTCATCCAGGTTTCCAGAGATTCCAAGGAATCCCGAGGGATTTCCTGCCTTGCTGTGGGTTCAGGGGTTGGGTTTGAGCCTGGAAATCCCAACTTTGGGCTAAAAAAAATGGGATTTCAGCAGAGCTGGGGCTGGAGCTGCTCCCAGGGATTTCTCCGGCTCTGGGATCCCCAGGAAGGGACCAGGGAATTCAGGAGGAATCCAGAGGACTCCCAGAGGATTTCCAGAGGATTTCCAAAGGACTTCCAAAGGATTCCCAGAGGACTTCCAGAGGTTTCCCAAAGGATTCCCAAAGGACTTCCAAAGGATTCCCAAAGGACTTCCAGAGGATTCCCAGAGGAGTTCCAGAGGATTCCCAAAGGAGTTCCAGAGGATTCCCAAAGGAGTTCCAGAGGACTCCCAGAGGATTTCCAAAGGACTTCCAAAGGTTTCCCAAAGAATTTCCAAAGGACTTCCAGAGGATTCCAAGAGGACTCCCAGAGAACTTCCAGAGGATTCCCAGAAACCTTCCAAAGGACTCCCAAAGGACATCCAAAGGATTTCCAAAGGACTCCCAAAGGACTTTTCCAAAGGACTCCCAGAGGATTCCCAGAGGATTTCCAAGGGACTTTTCCAAAGGATTCCCAGAGGACTCCCAGAAGATTCCCAGGGGACTTCCAAAGGATTCCAAGAAGACTCCCAGAGAAATTCCAGAGGATTTCCAAAGGACTCCCAGAGGATTCCCAGAAGATTCCCAGAGAACTTCCAGAGGACTTCCAAAGGACTCCCAAAGGAATTCCAAAGGACTTCTAGAGGATTCCCAGAAAACTTCCAAAGGACTCCCAAAGGACTCCCAAAGGATTCCCAAATGATTCCCAAAGAATTTCCAAAGGACTTTTCCAAAGGATTCCCAGAGGACTTCCAGAGGATCCCCAAAGGAGTTCCAAAGGGTTTCCAAAGGACTCCCAGAGGATTCCCAGAAGAATTCCAAAGGACTCCCAGAGGATTCCCAAAAGAATTCCAAAGGACTCCCAGAGAGGAGTTGGCCCCAAAGGGTTTGGAGTTTGGGAGTTTCAGGAAGGGGAGGGATAAAATCGGGAATGGCCTGGGGGGGTTTGGCTTTGGCTGAGCTGGATTTGCCTTTGGGATCAAAGGAAGTCCCAGAATTCCCAAAACCAAGTCTGGGAGTTCCCTGGATGACACTCCAGGGATTCAGCATTCCCAGCATTCCCAGAACTCCACAGCTCCACCTGCCACTGGCACAGGGAAGACTCCCCGTCCCTCCAGGGGTTTGGGATCTCCAAGGTTTCCATCCCAAGTTTTTTGGGATGTGCTGGGGGGGCTGCTGGGCCTTCCCTTCCATGGAATGCTGGGAATGCTGGGAATGCTGGGAATGCTCTGCCATGCCAGGAATTCCCAGGGACATGCCCAGCAATTCCCGCCCCGGGACAGACCACGATCCAAACCTGCCTCCCAGGGCAGCTCCAGGACAAGGGAACTCCAAAACTTCCAGGGATATTTCCAAAACTTGGGATTTTCTCTCCAAAACTTCTCCCTTTTTCTCTCCAAAACTTCTCGGGTTTAACTCCAAAAATTTTTGGGTTTATCTCCAGAATTTTTGGGGGTTTCTCTCCAAAACTTCCGATCTCCAAAACTTCTGGTTTGGTCTCCCCAAAACTTCTCATTTTCTCTCCAAAACTTTTTATCCCCAAAATTTTTTATCTCCAAAACTTTTTTATCTCCAAAATTTCTGGTTTTATCCCCAAAACTTTTCTGTTTTATCTCCAAAACTTCTCGGGTTTATTTCCAAAATTTTGTCTTTTCTCTCCAAAACTTCTGGTTCTTTCTCCAAAATTTCTCATTTTTCTCTCCAAAACTTTTTGTCTCTGAAACTTCTGGTTTTCTCTCCAAAATTTTTGGTTTATCTCCAAAACTTCTTCATTTTATCTCCAAAACTTCTTCATTTTATCTCCAAAATTTCACCTTTTCTCTCCAAAACTTCTCATTTTTATCTCCCCAAACTTCTCATTTTCTCTCTGAAACTTCTCATTTGATCTCCCAAATTTTTGGTTTATCTCCAGAACTTCTGACCCCCAAAACTTCTCATTTTATCTCCCAAACTTCTGGTTTTATCTCCAAAAACTCTTGGGTTTAACTCCAGAACTTTTGGGTTTCTCTCCCAAACTTCTCTTTTTCCCTCCAAAACTTCTCATTTTCTCTCCAAAACTTCTGACCCCCAAAACTTCTCATTTTATTTCCAAAACTTCTTCATTTTATCTCCCCAAACTTCTCATTTTCTCTCTGAAACTTCTCGTTTGATCTCCCAAGTTTTTGGTTTGTCTCCAAAACTTCTGACCCCCAAAACTTCTGGTTTTATCTCCAAAACCTTTGGGTTTCTCTCCAAAACTTCTCATTTTCTCTCCAAAACTTCTGATCTCCCAAACTGGGTTCAGCTCCAAAACCTTTGATTTTCTCTCCAGAATTTCTGGGTTTATCTCCAAAAAAACTTCTTCATTTTATCTCCCCAAACTTCTGGTTTTCTCTCTGAAACTTCTCATTTGATCTCCCAAATTTGTGGTTTATCTCCAGAATTTCTGACCCCCAAAACTTCTCATTTTCTCTCCCAAACTTTTGGTTTTATCTCCAAAAAATCTTGGGTTTAACTCCAGAACTTTTGGGTTTCTCTCCCAAACTTCTCTTTTTCTCTCCAAAACTTCTGACCCCCAAAACTTCTCGGGTTTATCTCCAAAACTTCTCATTTTATTTCCAAAACTTCTTCATTTTCTCTCCAAAACTTCTCATTTTCTCTCTGAAACTTCTCATTTGATCTCCCAAGTTTTTGGTTTATCTCCAGAACTTCTGACCCCCAAAACTTCTGGTTTTATCTCCAAAACTTTTGGGTTTCTCTCCAAAACTTCTCATTTTCTCTCCAAAACTTCTGACCCCCAAAACTTCTTGGGTTTATCTCCAAAAATTCTTGGTTTTCTCTCCAAAACTTCTGATCTCCCAAACTGGGTTTAGCTCCAAAACCTTTGATTTTTCTCCAGAATTTCTTGGTTAATCTCCAAAAAAACTTCTTCATTTTCTCTCTGAAACTTCTCATTTAATCTCCCAAGTTTTTGGTTTATCTCCAAAACTTCTGACCCCCAAAACTTTTGGTTTTATCTCCAAAAAATCTTGGGTTTAACTCCAGAACTTTTGGGTTTCTCTCCCAAACTTCTCATTTTATCTCCAAAAATTCTTGGTTTTCTCTCTGAAACTTCTGATCTCCCAAACTGGGTTTAGCTCCAAAACCTTTGATTTCTCTCCAGAATTTCTTGGTTTATCTCCAAAAAACCTCTTCATTTTATCTCCAAAACTTCTTCATTTTATCTCCCCAAACTTCTGATTTTCTCTCTGAAACTTCTCATTTGATCTCCCAAGTTTGTGGTTTATCTCCAGAACTTCTGACCCCCAAAACTTTTGGGTTTATCTCCAAAACTTCTTCATTTTATTTCCAAAACTTCTTTATCTCCAAAACTTCGTTTTCTCTCCAAAATTTAAAGTTTTCTCTCCAAAACTTCTTGGGTTTATCTCCCCAAACTTCCGGTTTTATCTCCAAAACTTCTCATTTTCTCTCTGAAACTTCTTGTTTTATCTCCCAAAATTTTGGTTTCTCTCCAAAACTTCTTCATTTTCTCTCCAAAACTTCATTTTATCTCCAAAATTTCACATTTTTTCTCTCCAAAACTTCTTGGGTTTAACTCCAGATCTTCTGGTTTTCTCTCCCAAACTTCTCATTTTCTCTCCCAAACTTTTGGGTTTTCTCTCCCAAACTTTTGGGTTTTCTCTCCCAAACTTTTGGTTTCAGCTCCAACAACTCTCGGGTTTGTCTCCAGAACTTCTGGTTTTCTCTCCCAGACCTTTCCTCCCCACCCTTCTGGTTCCCACCCCCTTCTCAGCCATTCCCAGCTCTCCAGCCCAGCAAGGCCAGCACTGGAATTCCCGGGATATTCCACTCCAGCCCTGGATCCAACACCAGGAATGGCGAGGGAGACAAACCAGGGAGAGCCTTTGGGGCCTCCTGAGGCCAGAACGGGGCAGGGACTGACAGAGGGAGAGGAAATGAGGGGAATAAGAGAGGAAAATAAGAGAGGAAAAATAAGATGAAAAATAAGAGAGGAAAAATAAGAGAGAAAAAATAAGAGAGGAAAAATAAGAGAGGAAAAATAAGATGAAAAATAAGAGATTTAAAATGAGAGATTCAAAATAAGAGTTTAAAAATATGAGATGAAAAATAAGAGTTTGAAAATAATGAGTTTAAAAATAAAAAGTGTAAAAGTAAGAGATGAAAAATTAGAGATGAAAAGGAATGAAAAATAAGAGATGAAGAGATTAAAAAGAGACGAAAAATAAGAGATGAAAAAAAGGGGATGAAAAAAGGGATAAAAAAAGGGATGGAAAAAAGGGATGGAAAAAAGGGATGGAAAAAAGGGATGGAAAAAAGGGATGGAAAAAAGGGATGGAAAAAAGGGATGGAAAAAAGGGATGGAAAAAAGGGATGGAAAAAAGGGATGGAAAAAAGGGATGGAAAAAAGGGATGGAAAAAAGGCATAAAAAAGGCATAAAAAAGGGATAAAAAAGGGATTAAAAAGGGATAAAACAAGGATGGAAAAAAGGGATGGAAAAAAGGGACGAAAAACAGGGAGGAAAAAAGGGATGGAAAGAAAGGGATGGAAAAAGGATAAAAAAGGGAGGAAAAAGGGAGGAAAAAGGGAGGAAAAAGGGAGGAAAAAGGGAGGAAAAAGGGAGGAAAAAGGGAGGAAAAAGGGAGGAAAAAGGGATGGAAAAAGGGATGGAAAAAAGGGATGGAAAAAAGGGATGGAAAAGGGACAAAAAAGGGATAAAAAAGGATGAAAAAAGGGATGAAAAATAAGATTTAAAAATAAGGGATGAGAAATAAGAGACAAAAAGTAAAAGATGAAAAAAAGAGGTGGAAAAAAGGGATGGAAAAAAGGGATGGAAAATAAGACTCAAAAAAAGAGATTTAAAATAAGAGTTTAAAAATACGAGATGAAAAATAAGAGTTTGAAAATAATGAGTTTAAAAATAAAAAGTGTAAAAATAAGAGATGAAAAATTAGAGATGAAAAGGAAGAGATTAAAAAGAGATGAAAAATAAGAGATGAAAAATAAGGGGACAAAAAAAGGGATGGAAAAAAAGGGATGGAAAAAAAGGGATGGAAAAAAAGGGATGGAAAAAGGGATGGAAAGAAAGGGATGGAAAAAGGATAAAAAAGGGAGAAAAAAGGGAGAAAAAATGGATGGAAAAAAGGGATGGAAAAAAGGGATGGAAAAAAGGGATGGAAAAAAGGGATGGAAAAAAGGGATGGAAAAAAGGGATGGAAAAAAGGGATGGAAAAAGGGATGGAAAAAGGGATGGAAAAAAGGGATGGAAAAAAAGGGAGAAAAAAGGGATGGAAAAAGGGATGGAAAAAAGGGATGGAAAAAGGGATGGAAAAAGGGATGGAAAAAAAGGGATGGAAAAAAGGGATGGAAAAAAAGGGATGGAAAAAAGGGATGGAAAAAAAGGGATGGAAAAAAGGGATGGAAAAGGGATGGGAAAAAGCGATGGAAAAAGGGATGGAAAAAGGGATGGAAAAAAGGATGGAAAAAAAGGGATGGAAAAAGGGATGGAAAAAGGGATGGAAAAAGGGATGGAAAAGGGATGGAAAAGGGATGGAAAGAAAGGGATGGAAAAAAGGATAAAAAAGGAATAAAAAAAGGGAGAAAAAAGGGAGAAAAAAGGGATGGAAAAAGGGATGGAAAAGAGGGATGGAAAAAAGGGATGGAAAAAGGGATAAAAAAGGGATAAAAAAGGGATAAAAAAGGGATGAAAAATAAGAGACTAAAAATAAGAGACAAAAAGTAAAAGGTGAAAAAAAGGGATGGAAAAAGGGATGAAAAATAAGATTTAAAATAAGAGATGAAAAATAAGATGAAAAATAAGAGTTTAAAAATAAGAGTTGAAAACTAAAAGATGAAAAAGAAGAGATTTAAGAGACTTAAAATAACAGATTTAAAAGATTTAAAAATAAGAGATTTCAAATAAATTTAAAAATAAGAGTTTAAAAATAAGAGGTTTTTTTTAAAAAAGCCATTTAAAATAAAGACATTTCCAAAACATTTCAAACACAGACATTGACACCAAAGGCATTTAAACCAGAGAGAGTTTCAATAACCCCATTTCAAATTCCCAACAAACATCCCAAATTCCTACCTGAGGAACATTCCAAGGATAAAACACGAGGACACCCCCAGGATTGGCTGAGGAATTCTCTGCTCTGGCATCAGAAAATTGAGTTTATTGTTTGTTATTTCCACCCATGTTTAAAAAGCAGCCAAATAATCTCAGTTTGAGCCCAAAGGGGACATTCCCCCCCCCAGATCCTGATCCAGGTTTATCTCAAGCTCTTCCTGGGATTGCAACTCCAGGGTTGGAATAACGACCTTGGAAAGGTCCTTTCCAAGCCAAACTATTCCCAAAGTTTATCCCAGGGATGGATCCCACACCCAACACATTTCTGGGAGTTCAACACCAAAACCAGAAAATCTTGGAATTTTCCTCTCCAGCTCCACACGATGCAGCAAAAAAAAGGGATTGGGGGAATAAATTAATTAAAAATGGAAAATAAAGGGATTTTCTGGTGCAGCAAAAAAAAAAGGGATTGGGGGAATGAATCCAATTAAAAATGGAAAATAAAGGGATTTTCTGGTGCAGCAAAAAAAAAAAAGGGATTGGGGGAATGAATCCAATTAAAAATGGAAAATAAAGGGATTTTCTGGTGCCCACAAAGTGCTTTGGGCTCCAAACCTGGAGGATTGAACTGTTCCCTTATCCTTTCCAAGCAGGAAACACCTTGGGAGAGATGGATTCCCAACAGGAAAGGGTGTTGGGAGGCCTGGATGGGACCTTGGAGAGTGGATTCCATCCCATTTTGGGGAATTTTATCTCCTCCATCCCGCCCAGGATCTCATGGACAACATGGAATGTCCCCTCTGGAAGGTGGGTGGCAATTCCCACATCACCCTCAAGGTTTAACATCCATCCCAAGGAATTCCAGCACTGGAATCCTCTGGAGAGACACCCCAAAGTGGGACACCCACCTCAAATCCCCCCATTCCAGGCAGAGCCCTCCCTTCCTGCTGCATCCCACTGGGATGCAATTCCCACACCTGGGATGGGCTCAGGGAGTGGGGGAATATTCTGGAAACATTCCTGGGCTTGGGAATGAGGTGGGAATGGTGACACCCTGAGGGACACCCAGCCCTGGGTCACATCCAGGAGGGAGGAGCCAAAGCCACCTCTGGATCCCCCTGGAAAGTCAGGCAGAGCCTCTAATTAGTTAATTGGGGGATTTAATTGGCCTCTTGGTGCTGCTCAGCTGTCCCTGGATCGTTCCCAGGGCTGGGATCCATATCCAGGGTTATCCCAAGCCAGTCCCTTTGCCAGCAGGGACAGGTGTCCTGGAACATTCCAGGTCATCCCAGAATGGGAATGTGAAAGGGCAGGGATGAGTCACGGTCCAGGATTGGCCACTTCTGTCCTCTGGCTGGAAAAGGAGCCAAGCTGGATCCCAGGGAAAATTAGGGAACCCCAATCCCATTCCAGAGCCTGAAAATCCCACCAGGGAAATTTATGGAACACCAATCCCATTCCAGAGACTAAAAAATCCCATCAGGAAAAATTTGGCAACACCAATCCCATTCCAGAGACTAAAAAATCCCAAAGGGAACAGAAATCCCATTCCAGAGCCTGAAAATCCCACCAGGGAAATTTAGGGAACACCAATCCCATTCCAGAGCCTAAAAATCCCATCAGGAAAAATTTGGCAACACCAATCCCATTCCAGAGGCTAAAAATCCCATCAGGGAAATTTAGGGAACACCAATCCCATTCCAGAGTCTGAAAATCCCTAAGGGAACAGCAATCCCATTCCAGAGCCTGAAAATCCCACCAGGGAAATTTATGGAACACCAATCCCATTCCAGAGACTAAAAAATCCCACCAGGCAAATTTAGGGAACACCAATCCTATTCCAGAGCCTAAAAATCCCAAAGGGAACACCAATCCCATTCCAGAGCCTGAAAATCCCACCAGGGAAATTTAGGGAACACCAATTCCCATTCCAGAGCCTAAAAATCCCACCAGGCAAAATTAGGGAACACCAATCCCATTCCAGAGCCCACGGATCCCCCCGGGAGCCTTCCCAGGGAGCAGAGGAAGTTCTGCCCCACAAACACCATTTACACCAGTTTGCTTCAATCCAGCTTAATTTTCGGGAGAAGGTGGAGGAGGGAGAGAAGATCCTTCACGGAGTGGGAGCTGCAGGGCTTGTCCTTCCCACCAATCCATCCAGCCATGGCTCAGTTGTAGGAGAGGTACTGGATGAGCCGAGGGGGAATGTTGAGCTTGGAGATCTTCTCCAGGGCTCGCTGCCCGGCCGCCTTCCGGACCGTCACCCGGCACAGCTGGCACAGGCTCAGCGGCGTCTCTGCAACGACACACGGGAGCCGGGGGGATCAGGGGGACTCTGGAATGACAAACGGGAGCTGGGGGGATCAGGGGGACTCTGGAATGACAAACGGGAGCTGGGGGGATCAGGGGGACTCTGGAATGACAAACGGGAGCCAGGGAGGGTCAGGGGGACTCTGGAATGACAAACGGGAGCCAGGGAGGGTCAGGGGGACTCTGGAATGACAAACGGGAGCCAGGGAGGGTCAGGGGGACTCTGGAATGACAAACAGGAGCCAGGGGAGGCTCTGGAATGACAAACGGGATCCAGGGAGGGTTAGGGGGGGCTCTGGAATGACAAACGGGATCCAGGGGGGCTCTGGAATGACAAACAGGATCCAGGAGGGGGCTCAGGAATGACAAATGGGATCCAGGGGGGGATCAGGAACAACAAATGGGATCCAGAGTGGGATCAGGAATGACAAACGGGATCCGGGGGGGCTCTGGAATGACAAATGGGATCCAGGGTGGGTCAGGGGGACTCTGGAATGACAAACGGGAGCCAGGGAGGGTCAGGGGGACTCTGGAATGACAAACGGGAGCCAGGGAGGGTCAGGGGGACTCTGGAATGACAAATGGGAGCCAGGGGAGGCTCTGGAATGACAAACGGGAGCCAGAGTGGGATCAGGAATGACAAATGGGATCCAGAGTGGGATCAGGAATGACAAATGGGATCCAGGGGGGGATCAGGGGCCTCTGGAATGATAAATGGGATCCAGGGTGGGATCAGTGGGGGCTCTGGAATGACAAAAGGGATCCAGGGAGGGTTAGGGGGGACTCTGGAATGACAAATGGGATCCAGGGGGATCAGGGGGGCTCTGGAATGACAAACGGGATCCAGGGAGGGTTAGGGGGGACTCTGGAATGACAAATGGGATCCAGGGAGGGTTAGGGGGGACTCTGGAATGACAAATGGGATCCAGGGGGATCAGGGGGGCTCTGGAATGACAAGTGGGCTCAGGGGGGCTCTGGAATGACAAATGGGATCCAGGGTGGGATCAGAAATGACAAATGGGATCCAGTGGGGGCTCTGGAATGACAAACGGGATCTGGGGGGGATCAGGAATGACAAATGGGATCCAGGGGGATCAGGGGGCTCTGGAATGACAAAAGGGATCCAGGGAGGGTTAGGGGGGACTCTGGAATGACAAATGGGATCAGGGGGGCTCTGGAATGACAAATGGGATCAGGGGGATCGGGGGGGGCTCTGGAATGACAAACGGGATCCAGGGTGGGGCTCAGGGGCCTCTGGAATGACAAATGGGATCCAGGGTGGGTTGGGGGGCTCTGGAATGACAAACGGGATCCAGGGGGGCTCAGGAATGACAAATGGGATCCAGGGGGGGCTCTGGAATGACAAACAGGATCCAGGGGGGGATCAGGGGGGCATTGGAATGACAAATGGGATCCAGGAGGGGATCAGGGGCTCTGGAATGACAAACAGGATCCAGAGGGGGAACAGGGGGGCTCAGGGGGAGCTCTGGAATGACAAACGGGATCCAGGGTGGGATCAGGGGGGCATTGGAATGACAAACGGGATCTGGGTGGGCTCAGGGGCCTCTGGAATGACAAAGAGGATCCAGGTGGGGCTCAGGGGCCTCTGGAATGATAAATGGGATCCAGGCGGAATCAGGGGTGTCTCTGGAATGACAAACGGGATCCAGGGTGAGATCAGGAATGACAAATGGGATCCAGGGGGGGCTCAGGAGGGGCTCTGGAATGACAAACGGAATCCAGGGTGGGATCAGGGGGGCTCTGGAATGACAAACGGGATCCAGGGTGGGATCAGGGGGCCTCTGGAAGGACAAATGGGATCCAGGGTGGGATCAGGGGGGCTCTGGAATGACAAATGGGATCCAGGGGGGGCTCAGGGGCTGCTCTGCTCACATTCCCAGCTGGAAGTGACCACCCATGGCCAAGGAGGCACTGCAGGGACATGGATGGGCTCATCCCGATGCAAATCCAACTGGGAGGGTTCTCCCACCTCCCTTCCTGGTCTGGATGGAATTGTTAGAGACAGGGAATTATTTAGGTTGGAAAAGGCCTCCAAGACAATCAGGGCCAGTGGAGAATGGGATGGTGCCACTGATATTCCTGATATCCACATCCAATGCAGAGAAAAGTGTTGGAAACAATCATGGAATTATTAAGATTGGAAAAGACCTTTGAGACCATCCAGTCCAACCATCCCCAGCACTGCCAAGGCCACACTGCCCATGTCCCCAAGTGCCACAGCCACAGGGAGACTTGAAACCCCTCCAGGGATGGGCACTCCAGCCTGTTCCAATCCTTGACCACCCTTTCCAGGCAGGAATTTCCCCAAATCCCCCCTGCCCCTGCCCTGGCCCAGCCTGAGGCCGTGCCCTCTCCTCCTGTCCCTGTGCCCTGGGGCACAGCCCGACCCCCTGTCCCCAAATCCCCCCTCCTGGCAGGGATTGCAGAGCCAGAAGGTGCCCCCTGAGCCTCCTTTGCTCCAGGCTGAGAGCCAGGACTATCCAAGACATTCAGATTTCCCTGGAATGTTGCTGAATTAACCCTTAGTCCCACCAGGTTTAAGAACACAATCAATCAAAGCGGGGTTGGATCAAGGGTTGGAATTGATGATCTCAGAGGTCTCTTCCAACCCAACTGATTCCATGATTCCATCACCAGCCTCCAACCTCTACATCAATCCTGGATCTGTCCTGAACTTAATGACATAAATCCCAAGGGAACTCTAGAAGATACCAGGAGTACCTACAGCTGTACAGCCAGGAAGTAATTTACTCCCCTGTAAGGAGGAACTTTTGCTTTCTACAGGGAGGAAGTTTTATTTAGGGAGGGTGGGCAGGGGCTGGGCTGGATTTCCCAGAGAAGCTGTGGCTGCCCCTGGATCCATCCCTGGCAATGTCCAAGGCCAGGCTGGAGCACCTGGGACAGTGGGAGGGGTTGGGGGTGGAACTGGATGGGCTTTAAGTCCCTTCCAACCCAACCCATCCCAGCATTCCCATCAATCAGGAGATTTTGGCTCCACCCTTGGTGCTTCCAGGTCTCTCTGCAGCTGAACCATTCCCAGCCAAGGGAATTGCTGCATCCAGGAGGGCAAGCAGAGCTGAGGATGCTCCTGGCACAGGCAGTGCCCAATTGCTGTGTCCAGTGGGGCCCCAGAGTTCTGAGAGCCCCTGGCAGGGCCTGAAGGGGCTCCAGGAGAGCTGGGGAGGGACTGGGGCCAAGGGATGGAGGGGCAGGACACAGGGAATGGTTCCCAGTGCCAGAGGGCAGGGCTGGGGGGCTGTTGGGAAGGGATTGGTGGGTGGGAGGGTGGGCAGGGGCTGGGCTGGATTTCCCAGAGAAGTTGTGGCTGCCCCTGCATTTCCTGGAGGAAAATAAGGGACATTCACACAGGGACAGGTGGCACCAGGCTGAGGGTGCAGTGATGGGACAATCCAGGGGGACCTGGAGGAGTTTGGGAAGTGGGACATGGGAATCTCAGGAGGTCCAACAAGGCTGAGCTGCACCAGGTTGGTTGGAGGGGCTGGAGCAGCTCTGCTGGGAGGAAAGGTGGGAGAGCTGGGGGGGTTCAGCCTGGAGAAGGGAAGGTTTGGGGGGACCTTTGGGTACCTGAAGGGGCTCCAGGAGAGCTGGGGAGGGACTGGGGCCAAGGGATGGAGGGCCAGGACACAGGGAATGGTTCCCAGTGCCAGAGGGCAGGGATAGATGGGATACTGGGAAGGGATTGGTGGGTGGGAGGGTGGGCAGGGGCTGGGCTGGATTGCCCAGAGAAGCTGTGGCTGCCCCTGGATCCATCCCTGGCAGTGTCCAAGGCCAGGCTGGAGCACCTGGGACAGTGGGAGGGGTTGGGGGGTGGAACTGGGTGATCTTTAATGTCCCTCCCAACCCAACCATTCCATGAGTGCCAGGCCCCCCCAGCTCCCAGGCTTTGCCCCCCACTCACTCTCATAGTACTCGAAGCACTTGGCAGCGGGGCTGCTGCTCCAGGTGTAGTCCGAGGGTTTCTTGCCGCGGTTGTCCCTGGCGTAGATGTTGCCCCCGAACTCCACCAGCATCTCCACCAGGTCCACGTTCTTCACCTTGGCCGCGTGGTGAAGGGCCGTCTCGTGCAGCTTGGCCGCGTTCACGTTGGCCCCTGGGGACACAGAGGGGCACAAACACACCCAGGACACCCTCACTCAGCCCCCAAACCAGCAGGGCTTGGGCTGGAGTGAGGAAAAAAATCTGCTTTAAAAAAAAAAAAGGGAATGAGATCCCAAAGAAATGGCAGGAACAAACAGCCCGGTGAGTTCCTGGTGCTGGCAAAACTCTCTGGGTTTATGTTTTCCTCTCTGGGTTTATGTTTTCCTCTCTGGGTTTATGTTTTCCTCTCTGTCTTTATGTTTTTCCCTCTCTGTCTTTATGTTTTTCCCTCTCTGTCTTTATGTTTTTCCCTCTCTGGGTTTATGTTTTTCCCTCTCTGTCTTTATGTTTTCCTCTCTGTCTTTTATGTTTTTCCCTCTCTATGTTTTCCTCTCTGGGTTTATGTTTTCCCTCTCTATGTTTTTCCCTCTCTGGGTTTATGTTTTTCCCTCTCTGCCTTTATATTTTTCCCTCTCTGGGTTTATGATTTTCCCTCTGTCTTTGTTTTCCTCTCTGGGTTTATGTCTTCCCTCTGTCTTTGTTTCCCTCTCTGGGTTTACATTTCCCTCTCTGGGTTTATGTTTTTCCCTCTCTGTCTTTATGTTTTTCCCTCTCTGGGTTTATGTTTTTCCCTCTGTCTTTATGTTTTTCCCTCTCTAGGTTTATGTTTTTTCCTCTCTGGCTTTATTTTTTCCTCTCTGGATTTATGTTTTCTCTCTGTCTTTATTTTCCTCTCTGGCTTTCTGTTTTTCTCTCTGAGTTTATGTCTTCCTCTCTGGGTTCATGTTTTTCTCTCTGGGTTTATGTTTTTCCCTCTGTCTTTATGTTTTCCTCTCTGTCTTTTATGTTTTTCCCTCTCTATGTTTTTCCCTCTCTGGGTTTATGTTTTTTCCTCTCTGGCTTTATATTTTTCCCTCTGGGTTTATGTTTTCCTCTCTGGGTTTATGTTTTTTCCTCTCTGGGTTTATGTTTTCTCTCTGTCTTTGTTTCCCTCTCTGGGTGTATGTTTCTCTCTCTGGGTTTATGTTTCCCTCTGTCTTTGTTTTCCTCTCTGGGTTTACATTTTCCTCTCTGGGTTTACATTTTCCTCTCTGGGTTTATGTTTTCCTCTCCAGCCCATCTTTGGGGGATTAAGATGCTGAGTGGGAAGCTCAGAATGGCTTCCTGACTCCATTCCCAGTGCTCTCCATGGATAATTCCCACTCAGGACAGAGAAAACTTTGCTAATTATTTGAACAGGGACACCCCCAGATCCATGAGATGTTCCAAGTTTTAGCCATGGAGATTTTTGCTAAGGAAGTTTTGGGCTTTTTAAGTTTACATCAAGTCCTTCTCTTCCCCCAAAAGAGCTGGAATTTGATCAGCTGAGAGGTCAGAGAGACCTCAGTGAACTCAAACAATTCCCTTTGGGAATGTGTGGCCACACTGAACTTAATGAGGAGCAACTGGAATTTCTTTGGAATCAAGGAATGGGGGAGTGGAGTGGCTGGAACCAAACTGGCCTAGATGTGTGATTTTTAGATCCCTGTTATTCCCTTAAATAAATCCCCACCCCTGGGATAAATCTCCTCCTGGAAGCACAGGGAAAGGCAGGAAGTTCAACCCAAAGTCCCCCCAAAATGAGAAGAAAACTGGGATGTGAAACCTGGAGCCAAATGTTGACTTGAACATCCAGCAAAGCCACCTGGGCAAACTCCAAGTTGTGTGTTTGGATGAGTTTTGAAGTGGAGTAAATTTAGGGAATGGGAACCATGGAATGGTTTGGGTTGGAAGGGACCTTAAAGACCATCCCATTCCAACCCCCCTTCCCCTTTCCCAGGTTGCTCCAACTGTCCAGCCTGGCCTTGAGGGATGGAGCCCCCACAGTGTGGATGTCACTGGGAACATCCCATGCTGGATATTTATGGAATATCCCCACACCAACTTTTCCTCCATCAGGCCAAACCTTTCCCCTTCACCACCTATCCCGACAGGAATTCCCCTGTGGAGCACCCAAGGAAACACTTCCAGAGACACCACGGGGTGCTGCCCACCCAGAGCAGCCCCTGTGGGTGCCATACCTGCGTTGAGGAGCAGCTTGGCACAGTCCAGGTGTTCCCTGGCACAGGCCACGTGCAGGGGAGTGCCAAAGTGACAGTCGTGAGCCTCCAGGTTGGCGCCGACGTCGATGAGGAGCTGCACACACTCGGGGCTGCCTTTGGAGAGGGAAGATTCCAGTCAAAAGCAGGAATCCAGCTCCAGTGGGATGTTGGGAACAGCCTGTTTGGTGTCTGGGGGGGGATGGCTGGGAGCTGGAAAGGCTTTGGAGCCAACACAAGAACAGGGCACAAGGGATGGAGTCACCGAGCTGGGGCCAACAGGGAATTGGGTGGAACAACCCCAAATCCAAGGATTTGCACTGAATTCCCTGTTGTTTGTGGAGTTCTTGCAATGCTGATCCTGCCCTGGGTGGATGAGATCACCCTTAATACCATTCCCAGCTTTATTTTTGGCAGTGGGAATAAGACAGCTTAACAAAAAGCAGGGAATTACCACCAAGCCTCAGGAAGAAAGGCTTAATGAGGAAAAGCTCCCCAGGAGCTCCCAGTTAGGGAATTAATTGTCCAAAATGCTCCAGAATTGAAGGAAAACTCTGTCCAGGACAGCAGGTGACAAAAAGAATGGAGGGGATAAACAGAAGGAATTACTGAGGCACAAAGTGGTTCATGAGCAAGAGATTTGGTCACAATGATCTAACTGGGACATGGCTGCTCCCACATCCAGGTTTTCCTGCTGTTCTGTCTGTGCAAGGGCAAGTTGGAGGGATTAATTACATTTAAATTAGTTAAAGTAATTAGTAAATTCTTCCCTGGGAGGGTGGGCAGGGGCTGGGCTGGATTTCCCAGAGAAGCTGTGGCTGCCCCTGGATCCATCCCTGGCAGTGTCCAAGGCCAGGCTGGAGCACCTGGGACAGTGGGAGGGGTTGGGATTGGAAATGAATGATCTTTAAGGTCCTTCCAACCCAACCCATTCTGGGATTTCATGATTCTGTGATTAAATACTCCTGTGATCCAAATACCCCAAAAAGGATTGAGGATGGGGGAAGCAGAGAGCAGCTGGGACATCATTTTGGCCTCTACTGTTTTCACAGAATGTTCTTTGTCTCAGTCTTTAATAGCAAGACCGGTTGTCACAGAATCCCAGACCATTCTGAGTTGGGAGGGACCCACAAGGATCATCAAGTCCAACTCAGAAGTCAATGGCCCACACAGGGGATTGAACCCCTGGCCTTGGCATTATTACAACCAAGTTTTAACCACCTGAGCTCATCTCAGGGTCTCTTATTCCCTGGACAGCCCCACCAGCTGGAAAAGCCTGGGATTGGGACAAGGAGCAGCACAAGCAGCAGCATTCCCAACAATTCCTGGCACCTCCTTCCCACCCAACAACCCAACCAGGAGAGGCTGAGCACCAACTTTCCATAAAATCATGGAATCCTGGAATGCTCTGGGCTGGCAGAGCCCTGTGAGCCCCCCCAGGCCAGCCCAGCCCTCGCTCCAAGCCCCCTGTGCCCCCCAGCCCCTGGCACTGAGTGCCACATCCAGTGTCACCTGAAACCCCTCCAGGCACGGAGAATCCCCCCCCTCTCTGGGCAGCCCCTGCCAAGGCCTGAGCACTCTCTCTGCAAAGAATTGCTTGCCAATGGCCACCCCAAGCCTGCCCTGGCACAGCTCCAGCCTGGGCCCTCTTCTTCTCCTGCTGGTTGCCTGGGAGAAGAGACCAACCCCCCCTGGCTCCAACCCCCTGTCAGGGAGTTGTGGGCAGTGCTGAGGTGCCCCCTGAGCCTCCTCTTGTGCAGCCTCAACCCCCCCAGCTCCCTCAGCCTCTCCTCACAGGGCTGGGGCTCCAGGCCCTTCTCCAGCCTCGGGGCTCTGCTCTGGCCCTGCTCCAGCCCCTCAATGTCCTTCCTGAGCTGAGGGGCCACAACTGGGCACAGCACTCCAGGGGTGGCCTCCCCAGTGCCCACCCAGGGGCACAATCACTGCCCTGGGCCTGCTGGGCACACCATTCCTGATCCAGGCCAGGACACCACTGCCCTTGTTGCCCACCTGGGCACACTCTGGGTCATGTTCAGCTCCTGTCAATCCAATCCCCAGGTCCCTTTTTCTGGCCCTGCTCCAGCCCCTCAATGTCCTTCCTGAGCTGAGGGGCCACAACTGGGCACAGCACTCCAGGGGTGGCCTCCCCAGTGCCCACCCAGGGGCACAATCACTGCCCTGGTCCTGCTGGGCACACCATTCCTGATCCAGGCCCACCCTGTGGCTCTGGTTACTCCAGGAGTGGGGCCTGGGCAGGGATGTGAAGATGATGAAGGGACTGGAGAATGTTCCCTGTGAGGAGGAGAAGCTGAGGGAGCTGCTCAGCCTGGAGAAAACAAATCACAAAATCCCAGACTATTCCGAGTTGGAAGGGACCCACAAGGATCATCGAGTCCAACTCTTAAGTCAATGGTCCACAGAAGGGATTGAACCCGTGACCTTGGCATTATTAAAACCAAGTTTTAACCAACTGAGCTCATCTCAGGGTCAAACCCAAATACTGTGAGCTGCCTGTTTTCCTCCTCCAGCTCTCCAGCAGAGGGGTTACCATTCATGCAGGCTTCGTGCAGAGGAGAGGCCGTGTACAGGGGCGGGTTCACCTTGGCCCCGTGGGACAGCAGCACCTTCACACACTCGATGCTGCCTGAGGCGCAGGCGTCGCACAGGGGGGTGCTGCCATCGATGTTCCTGGCATCCACCTGCAGGGCAGCAGGAAATCAGGGAATGGGTTGGGTTGGGAAAGAACTCCTTGGAGATCAGAGGGACTAACAGAGCCTGTGCTGATCTGTGCCCCCAAGTGCCACATCCACACTGACTGAGGGCGCTGAACACAAGGAAACAACTTCTCAATTGGACCAGTTGCCAAGAACACCAAATTCACCCCAAAATTAGAAACAGAATCATTAAGGTTGGGAAAGACCTCCAAGATCATCGAGGCCAACTGTTATGGGCTCACCTAGGTGGGCCTAAATTTGGGCTCTGGAGTTTGGACTAGGCTGAAGCTGTCAGCTGACTTGAGCTGGGCTGAACTAACAGCTGACCTCTTCTAGCCAGTAACTTTGTATTCCATACCACATTATGACATCATCTCCAGGGAAGTAGGAACCAGGGTGGGAGTGGTTAAGGCTGTAGTTTCTCAGCCCTCCTCTTGGGAGGACACACGATGCTGTCCCAGGGGGGATGGAGAGGACCAGGCCCACCACTGGCTCACAGGGTACCTCAGGAAAGTAAAATGTGTTGTTCTGGGTCTCTCCTTTCTGCTTGAGTTTGTTTCCCTGGGGAATAAGTCTTTTCTTAAGTAATGTGTAGTTAGGACAGTAGAATTTGTGTGTTCATTAAGAAGTTGAGGTGGGGAACTTGTTGTTCCAGACTTGTGTGAGTGAATATTTGTACTCTCTTCTAATTGTCTCTTCCTTTCTGTAAAAATATATGTAGTTTTAGTATAAACGTGGTTTGCAGTGTTTTTTTCTTTCCCCTCTCTTTTCCTCCCTTTCCCTGGTGTTAGGAGGGAGGCTTTTCTCTCTGTGCTTGGGGGGGCTGGCAGTTGCTTATCTCAAACCAAGACACCAACCATTAATCCAGTGCTGCAAAGACCAATCCCTGTCCCTCAGTGCACATTTTTGAACACCTTTTGGGATGGTGATTCCATCCCTGCCTGGGCAGCCCCTTCCAATGTCTGACCACCCTTTCCATGATGGGATTTCCCAAAATCCACCCTGGCCCTGCCCTGGCCCAGCCTGAGGCCATTCCCTCTCCTCCTGTCCCTGTTCCTGGAGCAGAGCCTGACCCCTCCAGGGGCTGCAGCACCCACAGCTTCTTCTGCAATCCTGGAATCATTTGGGTTGGGAAAGCCCTCAGAGATCCTGGAGTCCAACCATCCCCATCCCTGCCAAGGCCATCCCTGCCCATGTCCCCAAGTGCCACCTCCACAGGGCTGTGAAACCCCTCCAGGGATGGGAACTTCCCCCTGCCCTGGGCAGCTGTGCCAGTGCCTGCCCACCCTTTGCATGGAGAACTTTTCCATCCTGTGCCATCCCAACCCCTCCTGGTGCCATGGGAGGCCATTCCCTCTTATCCTGTGCCTGTTCCCTGGGAGCAGAGCTCACCTCCCATGGCTGCCCCTCCTGTTCCAGAGAGCCAGAAGGTGCCCCCTGAGCCTCCTTTGCTCCAGGCTGAGCCCCCCCAGCTCCCTCAGGATTCTCCAACCCCTTCCCAGCCCCACTCCCTGCACAGCTCCAGCCCCTCCATGTCTTGTTGTGAGGGGCCCAAAACTGCCCCCAGGATTCCAGGTGGGCCCAGCACAGGGGGACAACCTTTGGGCCACCTGCACGAGCTCCATCCACAAACTCCTGATGACTTTTCCTGTCGAGCCTTGACCAAGAGAGAGTTATCCCTTGAGTGTTGTGTTCAGTTCTGGGCCCCTCAGCTCAGGAAAGAGATTGAGGGGCTGGAGTGGGGCCAGAGAAGGGCCTGGATGTGGCACTGAGTGTCCTCTGAAACACCTCCAGGGACAGAGAATCCAACATGTCTTGATCCAGCCCCACTGTGATCACCAGCCCAGGGCACAGAGTGCCAGAGTGATCCCAGTGGGGTTGGATCAAGGGTTGGACTTGCTGATCTCAGAGGTCTCTTCCAACCCAACTGAGAAGAGCAACAAGGCTGGAGAAGGGACTGGAGCACAAGTGCTGTGGGGAGAGGCTGAGGGAGCTGGGGGTGTTCAGCCTGGAGAAGAGGAGGCTCAGAGGTGACCTCAGCACTGTCTGGAACTGCCTGAAGGGAAGTTCTGGCCAGCTGGGGGTTGGTCTCTTCTCCCAGGCACTCAGCAATAGGACAAGGGGGCACGATGGGCTCAAGCTCTGCCAGGGGAAATTGAAGTTGGAGATGAGAAAGAAATTCTTTGTAGAGAGAGTGCTCAGGGATTGGAATGGGCTGCCCAGAGAGGGGGGTGGATTCCCCATCCCTGGAGGTTTTTCAGCTGAGCTTGGCCGTGGCACTGAGTGCCATGATCTGGTAAAGGGACTGGAGTTGGACCAAGGGTTGGACTTGATGATCTCAGAGGGCTTTTCCAAATCAATCTATTCTGTGATTCTATCCCACATTCCCGAGGCCCCCAGAACCACACCTGGGCCCCTGCATCGAGCAGCAGCTGGACACACTGGGTCTGGCCCCGCAGACTGGCCTCGTGCAGGGGCGTGATGGAGTCGAAGGTGACGGCGTTGACACAAGCCCCGCTCTCGATGAGCTGGCGCAGGCGCAGCAGCTCCCCCCGCCGGGCAGCCTCGTGCACCGGAGTGCGGTCAGCCCAGAAACCTGGAGAGGAGAAGGGAAAGAAGGGAAAGAGGAAAGAAATCAGCGCGGGAAATGCGGGGGGTGCTGTCCCACAGATAGGAGATTGGGAAGGGATTGGTGGCTGGGAGGGTGGGCAGGGGCTGGGCTGGATTTCCCAGAGAAGCTGTGGCTGCCCCTGGATCCATCCCTGGCAGTGTCCAAGGCCAGGCTGGAGCACCTGGGACAGTGGGAGGGGTTGGGGTTGGAACTGGATGGGCTTTAAGTCCCTTCCAACCCAACCCATTCCAGCATTCCCATCAATCAGGAGATTTTGGCTCCATCCTTGGTGCTTCCAGGTCTCTCTGCAGCTGAACCATTCCCAGCCAAGGGAATTGCTGCATCCAGGAGGGCAAGCAGAGCTGAGGATGCTCCTGGCACAGGCAGTGCCCAATTGCTGTGTCCAGTGGGGCCCCAGAGTGCTGAGAGCCCCTGGCAGGGCCTGAAGGGGCTCCAGGAGAGCTGGGGAGGGACTGGGGACAAGGCCTGGAGGGCCAGGACACAGGGAATGGCTTCCCAGTGCCAGAGGGCAGGGCTGGGGGGGCTGTTGGGAAGGGATTGGTGGCTGGGAGGGTGGGCAGGGGCTGGGCTGGATTTCCCAGAGAAGCTGTGGCTGCCCCTGGATCCATCCCTGGCAGTGTCCAAGGCCAGGCTGGAGCACCTGGGACAGTGGGAGGGGTTGGAACTGGATGGGCTTTAAGGTTGTTCCCACCCAACCCATTCCAGGATTCTATGGAGCTCTGGAATGAGCAGCCTCTGAGCAGTGTTATTTTGTCACCAGAGCACAGAGAAGCAGCAGCTCCAGCAGAATTTCATTAAGAGCTTTAAACACCCCTCCAGAAAAACCACCTTACAAACTGCAGGCTCCTCAAATTTCCCCTCTCCTGCTGCACAATTCCTTGTGTGGAGACTCACGTGAGAGACACCACTCCCAATCCCCAGAGATGGGCTCCCACATCCCATCCAGCCTGGGGGTTATGGAGCAGGAGGGAGGCTCCAGCTGGGGCCAGAATTCCTAAATCTGTGGCTCAAGGATTATGGCTCAGCTGCAGGACAAGGCAGGGAAGAATGGATGGCTCCTGATGCCACCAGGAGCATCCCTATCCCTGGAATCAGCCACCAGGAGGATCCCTATCCCGGGAATCAGCCACCAGGAGCATCCCTATCCCGGGAATCAGCCACCAGGAGCATCCCTATCCCGGGAATCAGCCACCAGGAGCATCCCTATCCCGGGAATCAGCCACCAGGAGCATCTCTATCCCGGGAATCCACCACCAGGAGCATCCCTATCCCGGGAATCAGCCACCAGGAGGATCCCTATCCCGGGAATCGGCCACCAGGTGCATCCTTATCCCAGGAATCGGCCACCAGGAGCATCTCTATCCCGGGAATCGGCCACCAGGAGCATCTCTATCCCGGGAATCGGCCACCAGGAGCATCTCTATCCCGGGAATCGGCCACCAGGAGCATCCCTATCCCGGGAATCAGCCACCAGGAGCATCCCTATCCCGGGAATCAGCCACCAGGAGGATCCCTATCCCGGGAATCAGCCACCAGGAGCATCCCTATCCCGGGAATCAGCCACCAGGAGCATCCTTATCCCAGGAATCAGCCACTAGGGAGCAGCCCTGCCCCCGGAATCAGCCACCAGGAGCATCCCTATCCCGGGAATCAGCCACCAGGAGCATCCCTATCCCGGGAATCAGCCACCAGGAGCATCCCTATCCCGGGAATCAGCCACCAGGAGCATCTCTATCCCGGGAATCCACCACCAGGAGCATCCCTATCCCGGGAATCAGCCACCAGGAGGATCCCTATCCCGGGAATCGGCCACCAGGTGCATCCTTATCCCAGGAATCGGCCACCAGGAGCATCTCTATCCCGGGAATCGGCCACCAGGAGCATCTCTATCCCGGGAATCGGCCACCAGGAGCATCTCTATCCCGGGAATCGGCCACCAGGAGCATCCCTATCCCGGGAATCAGCCACCAGGAGCATCCCTATCCCGGGAATCGGCCACCAGGGAGCAGCCCTGCCCCCGGAATCAGCCGCAGCACAGGGACAGAGCCCTCAGCAGCTCTGCAGAGGTGACCCGGAGGCAGCCGCTGGCACGGGCAACATTTTGGGATATTTCCACCCTCCAAGGTGGGATCCATCCCCTCTCCCCTTCCCAACACGGATCACACACGTTAATTTATGGAGAACAAGGACAATTCCCCATGGATGGCTCTTCCAAGAGCATCTTCTTATCCCTTGCCTTGGGAGAGGCCTCACTCCCTGAATGGTCCTCCCATCCCAAAACCCTCCTGCAACACCCAAACCCACCCTGTGACCCCCCAAACCCTCCTGCAACACCCAAACCCACCCTGTCACCCCCTGAACGGTCCTGCAACACCCAAACCCACCCTGTCACCCCCAAAACTATCCTGCAACACCCAAACCCACCCTGTCACCCCCAAACGGTCCTGCAACACCCAAACCCACCCTGTGACCCCCCAAACTCTCCTGCAACACCCAAACCCACCCTGTCACCCCCCAAACCCTACCGCAACACCCAAACCCACCCTGTCACCCCCTGAACGGTCCTGCAACATCCCAAACCCACCATGTCACCCCCAAAACTGTCCTGCAACCCCCCAAACCACCATGTCACCCCCAAAACTGTCCTGCAACCCTCCAAACCACCATGTCACCCCCAAAACTGTCCTGCAACCCCCCCAACCCACCCTGTCACTCCCTGAACGGTCCTGCAACACCCCAAACCCACCCTGTCACCTCCAAAACTATCCTGCAACAGCCAAACCCCACCCTGTCACCCCCCACGCCACTCTGCACCCCCCCAGACCCGCTCTGTCACCCCCAATCCATCCTGACCTCCCCCAAATCACCCCCAAACCCGCCCCCGTCTCCCCCCGGCCCCACGCACTGATCTCGCCCCGCAGGGACCCGCTGCTGACGGGGCTCTCCATGGCCGGGCCCGCCGGGAACCGCCGGCTGCGGCTGCGGCCTCGTCCCGCGCTGCTCCCGGGCCCTCACGGCGGCTTCTGATCCTTCACGGCCGCTCACGGCTATTCCCGATCCCTCACGGCGGCTTCTGATCCTTTACGGTTGCTCCCGATCCCTCACGGCTGCTCCCGATCCCTCACGACTGCTCCCGGCCCTTCCCGGCTGCTCCGATCCCTCACGGCGGCTCCCGATCCCTCACGGCGGCTTCTGATCCTTTACGGCCCCTCACGGCTGCGCCCGATTCTTCAAGGCTACTTCTGATCCTTCACGGCTGCTTCTGATCCTTCACGGCCCGTCAGGGCTGCTCCCGATCCCTCACGGCTGCTCCGATCCCTCACGGCTGCTTCTGATCCTTCCCGGCCCCCTCACGGCTGTTCCCGATCCCTCACGGTCGCTCCCGATCCTTCCTGGCTGCTCCCGATCCCTCACGGTCGCTCCGATCCTTCTCGATCCCTCACGGCTGCTCCCGATCCTTCACAGCTGCTCTGATCCTTCACAGTCGCTCCAGATCCTTCCCGGCCCCACACGCTTCTTCCCGGCTGCTTCTGATTCTTTACGGCCCCTCACGGTCGCTCCCGATCCTTCCCGATCCCTCAGGGCCCCTCACGGCTGCTCCCGGTTCTCCCGATCTTTGCCGATCCCTCACGGTCGCTCCCGATCCCTCAGGGCCCCTCACGGCTGTTCCCGGCCCCTCACGGCACCCTCACGGTCGGTCCCGGCTCCTCCTCCCGATCGCTCCCGGCTCCGGCCGCGGAGCCCAATGGGAGTTGTAGTGCAGGAACAGCGCGGGACTGGAATGGGACAGAGGGACTGGGGGCACTGGAGAGGGACTGGGAGCACTGGAGAGGGACTGAGGGCACTGGGGTGTGTGGGGAGAGGGACTGGGAGCACTGGGGTGTGTGGGGAGAGGGACTGGGGTGTGTGGGGAGGTGACTGGGAGCACTGGGGTGTGTGGGGAGAGGGACTGGGGTGTGTGGGGAGGTGACTGGGAGCACTGGGGTGTGTGGGGAGAGGGACTGGGGTGTGTGGGGAGGTGACTGGGAGCACTGGGGGGTGTGGGGAGAGGGACTGGGGTGTGTGGGGAGGTGACTGGGAGCACTGGGGGGTGTGGGGAGAGGCACTGGGGGCACTGGAGAGAGACACTGGTATGGGGGGAGAGGGACTGGAATGGGGGGAGAGGGACTGGAATGGGGAGAGGGACTGGAATGGGGGGAGAGGGACTGGAATGGGGGGAGAGGGACTGGAATGGGGAGAGGGACTGGAATGGGGGGAGAGGGACTGGAATGGGGGGAGAGGGACTGCAATGGGGGGAGAGGAACTGGGATCACTGGGGTGTGTGGGGAGAGGGACTGGGGAGACTGGAGAGAGACACTGGTATGGGGGGAGAGGGACTGGGAGCACTGGGGGGTGTGGGGAGAGGGACTGGTATGGGGGGAGAGGGACTGGGAGCACTGGAGTGTGTGGGGAGAGGGACTGGGGAGACTGGAGAGAGACACTGGTATGGGGGGAGAGGGACTGGGAGCACTGGGGGCTGTGGAGAGAGGCACGGGGGGCACTGGGGGTGTGGGGAGAGGGACTGGGGGCACTGGACAGAGACACTGGTATGGTGGGAGAGGGACTGGAATGGGGGAGAGGGACTGGAATGGGGGGAGAGGGACTGGGAGCACTGGAGTGTGTGGGGAGAGGGACTGGTATGGGGGAGAGGGACTGGGAGCACTGGGGGATGTGGAGAGGGGTAATGGGGGCACTGGGGTGTATGGGGAGAGGGACTGGGGGCACTGGAAGGTGTGGGAAGGGATAATGGGGGCACTGAGGGTGTGGGGAGAGGGACTGGGGGCACTGGGGTGTGTGGGGAGAGGTACTGGGGAGACTGGAGAGAGACACTGGTATGGTGGGAGAGGGACTGGGGGCACTGGAGGGTGTGGGGAGAGGGACTGGGGGCACTGGGGTGTGTAGAGAGAGGGACTGGGAGCACTGGGGGGTGTGGGGAGGGGTAATGGGGACACTGGGACAGTGGGAGGTGTCCCTGCCCATGACAGGGGTGGCACTGGATGGATTTTAAGTTTCCATCCAACCCAAACCATTCCATAATTTCTCCACGATCAACCATTTTGGTTCTAGAAGGATCTTTCATGTCCTGGCTCTGTCTTTGTTCCTGGTAAGGAGAAATAATTAATATTTAGTCTCTATTTTCAGGTTTGCATTGCAAAAAATAGAAGATAAGCAGCACAATTAATCATTTTTCACAGCCCTAATATTTTTATTATTTTTAAATAGGGGTGGAAATGTCAAAGGGACTTGGGGAAAAAAAAAAGCACCATTTGCTCCCTGCTGAATTTTGGCACTTTCTTGTCCTTTGCCTCATTTTCTGGGGGTTCCTGGTGTGGTTTTAGAGGTTCCACCTTGAGAAAATGCCACTAAACCAGATGAGTTTTGTTCAAGGCTTTTCTGAAGGGTGGGTTGGTTGGTTTAACTTCAGTTCCAACCCCCCAGAGCCACCAGAATTATTTTAATATTTGTCACCACAACTCCAGCAACAAGTGGGTTTCTTAGGAAGTTGCCAGATGCCAAAATAGGGAAGAAAAAAAAACCCAAATATGAGAATAAAATTAAGCAGAAAGCAAAAAAAATCTTAACTGGTTTCTGCTGTGGGGAATCTACACTGCATGGACACACCAGAGATGGGCTTTGCTGGGGTATTTTTGAAGATTTCCCCGTATTTTTTTGACAGATGTGACAAAATTAAAGGTGTTGGGCAAAATCTGATTGTGTTATTGCAAGATCCTAAAAGGGATTAAGGGAATTTTTCTGGAGTTGAGTGAAGGATGGGATAGGACACCTTTAGGGGATGAGATAAACCTCAGCAGTGGTGTAGAATAAAGTAGAATTTTTGGTCAAGAAGCTCCAGATTTTGCATTTTAGGCCTTTCCCAGTGTTTGGTTTGACACTCCTTGACAGAAAACAGGTGGAATAGAGCAGAAATAGGTGGGAGAAACCCTTTTTGTGCACCTGGATTGAACCAGAAGGGTCCAAACCCCTTCCCAAGTGCCCAACAATCTTTGCATGAGCTTTTCATGGTCTTAACGTGGCACCTTCACAAAAATCTCTGCAGCTTGTGAGGACCAACAGCAGCAAAACCCAAAAATAATGAGCTACCAGAGAGGTCAAACAAGCCCACAGAGTTCTCCTTCCCCACCTTCTCTTCCACTTGAGTTCCTGAGCCAACAATTCCCCAGTCAAATGGCTCTGAATTCCATCTCCTGAGGGTCCTCCAGCAGACCAGGAGGAAACTGGAGCCCCCAGTCTGTGAAACCAGTGCCTTGCTGTCAAACTGGTTAATGGTTTCAAAAGTTCATGGACATAAATAGATCACAGACCTGGTTTCCTTAGGAAATCAAGGGGAAACCAACCCAGTCTCTCTGTAAGAACTTGTGTGTGAGGGTGGGCAGGCCCTGGCACAGATTCCCAGAGAAGCTGTGGCTGCCCCTGGATCCATCCCTGGCAGTGTCCAAGGCCAGGCTGGAGCTCCTGGGACACTGGGAGGGGTTGGGGGTGGAACTGGATGGCCTTTAAGTCCCTTCCAACCCAACCCATCCCAGCATTCCCATCAATCAGGAGATTTTGGCTCCACCCTTGGTGCTTCCAGGTCTCTCTGCAGCTGAACCATTCCCAGCCAAGGGAATTGCTGCATCCAGGAGGGCAAGCAGAGCTGAGGATGCTCCTGGCACAGGCAGTGCCCAATTGCTGTGTCCAGTGGGGCCCCAGAGTGCTGAGAGCCCCTGGCAGGGCCTGAAGGGGCTCCAGGAGAGCTGGAGAGGGACTGGGGCCAAGGCCTGGAGGGGCAGGACACAGGGAATGGCTTCCCAGTGCCAGAGGGCAGGGCTGGGGGGGCTGTTGGGAAGGGATTGGTGGGTGGGAGGGTGGGCAGGGGCTGGGCTGGATTTCCCAGAGAAGCTGTGGCTGCCCCTGGATCCATCCCTAGCAGTGTCCAAGGCCAGGCTGGAGCACCTGGCACAGTGGGAGGTGTCTCTGACCACGGCAGGGGTTGGAACAGGATGATCTTTAAGGTCTCTTCCCGCCCAAACCATTCCATGGTTCTATTATTTTAAGGAAATAGGAAAAAACCAATTTCCACATATTTTGTGTCATCTTTCACCCCATAATCCACAGGGCAGGAAAAGGGGAAGGAGCATCCAGGTCCTCCCCATGTTTCCAGCTCACTTTAAGCAGCATCTGGGCTTCCTGACCTGCCCCAAACAGTCCAACAATGAGCCCAAACCCAATGATTTGTTTTATCCTTGCCTGTTGTCCCCGTCCTGCCCAGGAACTGCTGCTCCCACCTCCCAGATGACTTATTTTATTGCAACTCTTCTCCTTCCAGGGGGTCACTGGTGGCTTCTGTCAGCACCATTCCCTTTTCATTCTGAATAAAAGAGGAAATAGGACTTCAAATGAGCTGCTTCCTTATCTGAGACTTCCAAGGAGAGCAGGATTTATGAGTCAGCTTTTCAAAGAAGTCAAACCAGAGCCTTGCCAGGAACCAGGTCCCCACCACGGTGAGGTCACGGGCTCTGCTCTCAGCTGCCTTACACAGCTCACCACCCAAAAGGCACCAAAGAGGAGCATTAAAACCCCAGCCAGAAATGCTCTGGCCCCCAGAGACTCCAGTTATTCTCCCCTGCAAAATTAGATCAAATAAAGGTTGGGAAAGACCTTTAAGATCATCAAGTCCAACCATCAGAGTTGATGATAACGAAATTCCTTTGGATTGTTTTTCAAATAACTTTTCTAAGCACTGAGAAAGGAGCTCCCTCCTTAAATCCTACCACAAATAATTCCCACCACTAAAACACTCGTGACAGTGACTGAGTGGTCCTATTTGAGGAGGGAAACTGGATGTTCTGCTCATGGATGTGCTGGATTTTCACGGGATAAGCAGCACTTTGAACCCTCTGGTGTTGTCACAGCAAATTCTTGGGATGGGTCAAATATCACACTGGGGATTTAGCTGAGTAATTAGTCACTTATAAATGAGCTGTCCCTCTGTTGTCTCATTGTCCCCTCTCCTTTTTGCCCCTTGGTTTGCCAATCTTTCCTGCTGAGGGATGGAAACACCCCAGGGTGAGCTCAGCAGGGTGTAGAGACACCCAAATACCAGCACGGATCAGGAACCAGCCTCTGCCTGGGTTTATTGTGGATAATAATAATTTATGATTTAACATTCCCGTGGATCTCACTGCCCAAAACCACCTGGAATCCCAGGTGGGCTCCCCTCCAAGACTCATCTCCTGGCACAGCCAAACATTCACACAACACAACCATTGAAATGTGTTGGGCACAGGGTACAATCTCTTGTGCCAGAGGTTGGGCAAGCCCAGGTCTCCCTGTTCCTGCTCCAACATCTCTTGCAACATCCACTATTTGCTGCATTTTTGATGTTCCTCAGAGCCTGGTGGAGCCTAAAAATCATCTGCTCCTGCAATTCCATGGAGGTTCCAATGATACTGTGACATGGAGACTCAGAACCACCAAAAGGGACACTCAGCTTTTCCCTGATCCCCTCAGGGCCTTCTCCCATCTTTCTTTATCCACTTTGGACTTTTCCCTCATTTCTTCACCCCCTTGCCATGGCCTTCCCCTCAGTGCCTCCCTTCAGTCCTCAGTCCCACCCCATTCCCTTGGAGCATCCTTAAGAGGATCTGGAGCACATCTGGAGCACATCTGGAGCACAGGGGTCTCCTCCAGTCTCCCAGTCAGAGGAACTGGTTTAGGAAGGAGGAGACAGATTGAAGGATTCACCTGACCAAGCAGGGCAAGAGAATTTTCACCAATGAGCTGGTCAGTTTTTTGTGTGGAGAGCTCTAAACTCGACTGTGGCCAGCTCTGAAATTCCCAACTTCAGCTGCTGGAGCGAGTCCAGGAGCTGCTCCAGGGCTGATCCCTCTGCTCTGGAGCTGGGAGAGCTGGGGGGTCACCTGGAGAAGAGAAGGCTCCAGGGACACCTGAGAGCCCCTGGCAGGGCCTGAAGGGGCTCCAGGAGAGCTGGGGAGGGACTGGGGCCAAGGCCTGGAGGGGCAGGACACAGGGAATGGCTTCCCAGTGCCAGAGGGCAGGGCTGGGGGGGCTGTTGGGAAGGGATTGGTGGCTGGGAGGGTGGGCAGGGGCTGGGCTGGATTTCCCAGAGAAGCTGTGGCTGCCCCTGGATCCATCCCTGGCAGTGTCCAAGGTGGGCTGGATTTCCCAGAGAAGCTGTGGCTGCCCCTGGATCCATCCCTGGCAGTGTCCAAGGCCAGGCTGGAGCTCCTGGGACAGTGGGAGGGGTTGGGGGTGGAACTGGATGGGCTTTAAGTCCCTTCCCACCCAACCCATTCCAGCATTCCCATCAATCAGGAGATTTTGGCTCCACCCTTGGTGCTTCCAGGTCTCTCTGCAGCTGAACCATTCCCAGCCAAGGGAATTGCTGCATCCAGGAGGGCAAGCAGAGCTGAGGATGCTCCTGGCACAGGCAGTGCCCAATTGCTGTGTCCAGTGGGGCCCCAGAGTGCTGAGAGCCCCTGGCAGGGCCTGAAGGGGCTCCAGGAGAGCTGGGGAGGGACTGGGGACAAGGCAAGGGCAAGATGAGGGAAGGGACCAGAATGGATAAAGGAAGATGGAAAAAGGGGCTGAGGGAAGAGCCAAAAAAAATCCCTGATCCTGAAGGGATCAGGGAAGGGGTTGTGGAGGACTGAGAGAAGGCACTGAGAGGGAAGGACTAAGGGGAGAAAAGGGGCTCTGGGAATGATGTGAGAGGTGAGGGATAAAGGGATGAGGGGAAGGGTGCCAGGGGTCTCAGGGAAGATCCAAAACAAGGGGTGAGGGAAAATAATGAGGGAGAAGGTCTGAGGGAGAAAAGGGGCTCTGGGAATGACGTGTGAGGGGTGAGGGATAAAGGGATGAGGGGAAGGGTTCAATGGGACCAGAGGGAAGGTCCAAACCAAGGGGTGAGGGAAAATAATGAGGTGGAAGGACTGAGGGGAGGGAAGGGGGTCTGGCCATGATGGGTGAGGGCTGAGGGAAGGTCCAAACCAAGGCCCCGGGGAAGGCCCTGAGGGGAGGGATGGACTCAGGGCAGGAGAAGGCTGAGGGGATGAGGGAAGGGACAAAGGGAAGACCAGAAAACAGGGACTGAGGGGATCAGGAAGGGGGCCAAGAGCAATTGGGGCAAGATCCACACCAAGGGGTGAGGGGGAATACTGATGGGGAAGAGCTGAGGGCAGGGAAGGGACTCTGACCATGATGTGTGAGGGGTGAGGGATAAAGGGATGAGGGGAAGGGTCCAGGAGGGCTGAGGGAAGATCCATACCAAGGGCTGAGGGAAAACACTGAGGGGGAGAAGGACTGAGGGAGAAAAGGGGCTCTGGGTATGATGTGAGAGGTGAGGGATAAAGGGATGAGGGGAAGGGTGCCAGGGGGACTCAGGGAAGATCCAGAACAAGGGGTGAGGGAAAACACTGAGGGAGAAGGACTGAGGGAGAAAAGGGGCTCTGGGAATGATGTGAGAGGTGAGGGATAAAGGGATGAGGGGAAGGGTGCCAGGGGGACTCAGGGAAGATCCAGAACAAGGGGTGAGGGGGAACACTGAGGGAGAAGGACTGAGGGAGAAAAGGGGCTCTGGCCATGATGTGTGAGGGGTGAGGGATAAAAGGATGAGGGGAAGGGTTCAATGGGACCAGAGGGAAGGTCCAAACCAAGGGGTGAGGGAAAATAATGAGGCGGAAGGACTGAGGGGAGGGAAGGGGGTCTGGCCATGATGGGTGAGGGCTGAAGGAAGGTCCAAACCAAGGCCCCGGGGAAGGCCCTGAGGTGAGGGATGGGCTGGGGCAGGAGAAGGCTGAGGGGATGAGGGAAGGGACAAAGGGGAGACCAGAAAACAGGGACTGAGGGTCTGAGGGCAACTAAGGCAAGATCCAGAACAAGGGGTGAGGGGAAACACTGAGGGGGAAGGACTCAGGGATAAAACTTAGGGATAAAGGGATAAGGGGAAGGGTTCAATGGGACCAGAGGGAAGATCCAAACCAAGGGCTGAGGGAAAATAATGAGGGAGAAGGACTGAGGGAGAAAAGGGGCTCTGGACATGATGTGTGAGGGGTGAGGGATAAAGGGATGAGGTGAAGGATTCCAGGGGTCTCAGGGAAGATCCAAAACAAGGGGTGAGGGAAAATAATGAGGGGGAAGGTCTGAGGGGAGGGAAGGGGGTCTGGCCATGTGTGAGGGGACAAATGGAAGGGGCTGAGGGAAGATCCACACCAGGGCTGGAGCCAGGAGTCAGCCATGAGGGCGGCGGGATGGGGAACAGCTGGGATGGGGAACAGTTGGGATGGGGAACACCAGGACCGGGAACACCCGGGATGGGAATACCTGGGATTGAGAACATCCGGGATGAAGAACAGCCGGGATGGGGAACACCCGGGATTGAGAGCACCTGGGATGGGGAACAGTTGGGATGGGGAACACCAGGACCGGGAACACCCGGGATGGGAATACCTGGGATTGAGAACATCCGGGATGAAGAGCAGCCGGGATGGGAACATCCGGGATTGAGAACAGCCGGGATTGAGAACAGCCGGGATTGAGAGCACCTGGGATGGGGAACAGTTGGGATGGGGAACAGTTGGGATGGGGAACACCAGGACCGGGAACACCCGGGATGGGAATACCTGGGATTGAGAACACCTGGAATTAAGAACACTCGGGATGGGAACACCCGGGATTGAGAGCACCAGAACGGGGAATACCCAGGATTGGGAATACCCGGGATTGAGAACACTCGGGATGGGAACACCCAGGACTGAGAACAGCCAGGATGGGAACACATGGGATAGGAACACCCGGGATTGAGAGCACCCGGGATTGAGAACACCTGGGATGGGGAACACCAGAACGGGGAACACTCGGGATGGGAATACCCAGGATTGAGAACACTCGGGATGGGAACACCCATGATTGAGAACAGCCGGGATGGGAACACATGGGATAGGGACACCCGGGATTGAGAAAACCCGGGATTGAGAACACCTGGGATGGGGAACACCCGGCCCGGGAACCGCCGGGATTCGAACCCCAGCCGGTCTCTGCGGTGACCGCGGGAAGCGCAACCCCCGCGAGCGGCCCCTCGCTCTGATTCCGGTTCAGTTTTCACTTTCTGTTCTTTCCGCCCCTCCCGCCCCCGTGTCCTCCTTCCCTCCCTCCCTCCATCTCGCTGCCAATCCCTGCCTTTCCCGGCCTGCCATTTCCAGCAGCCTGGCGTTGGCGGCCGGGAGGAGACATGAGGGAGCCGTGAGGGAAACTGAGGGAGCCTGAGGGTCCTGAGGGAGCCGTGAGGGAGCCTGAGGGGAGCCATGAGCGCGGCCTGAGGGAGACAGCGCGGGCCGGCCATGGACGGCCGGAGGGCTCGGCACGGCCCCAGCACGGCCAGGGGTGAGTGAGGGGGACGGAGGGGATGGAGGGGAAGGAAGGGATGAGGGGAGATGGAGGGGAGGGAAGGGACGGAGGGAACGGCGGGGAAAGCGCGGGCAGTGCCGGGCCGATCGTGTCGAGAGAGTTCCCGACTCCATTCCGGCCTTCTCCGAGAGTTTGGGGCTCCATCCCGGCCTTTCCAGGGAGAGGGGAGAGTTTGGGATCCGTCCTGGCCTTCCCCGGGAGTTTGGGGCTCCTTCCCCGGGAGAGGGGAGAGTTTGGGATCCATCCCGGCCTTCCCCGGGAGAGGGGAGAGTTTGAGATCCATCCTGGCCTTCCCCGGGAGTTTGGGGCTCCTTCCCCGGGAGAGAGGAGAGTTTGGGATCCATCCTGGCCTTCCCCGGGAGTTTGGGGCTCTATCCCGATGTTCCCTGAGAGTTTGGGGCTCCATCCCGCCCTTCCCCGGGAATTTGGGGCTCTATCCCTGCTTTCCCTGAGTGTTTGGAGCTCCATCCCGCCCTTCCCCGGGAGAGGGGAGACTTTGGGGCTCCATCTCGACTTTCACCAGGAGTTTGGGGCTCCTTCCCGGGAGAGGGGAGAGTTTGGGGCTCCATCCCGGCCTTCCTCGGGAGAGGGGAGAGTTTGGGATTCCTTCCCGTCCTTCCCTGAGAGTTTGGGATTCCTTCCCCTCCTTCCCTGAGAGTTTGGGCTCCATCCGGGCCTTCACCCGGAGAGGGGAGAGTTTGGGATCCATCCCACCCTTCCCTGGGAGTTTGGGGCTCCATCCTGCCCTTCCCTGAGAGTTTGGAGCTCCATTTTGGCCTTTCCCGGGAATTTGGGGCTCCATCCCAGCCTTCCCCAGGAGAGGGGAGAGTTTGGGCTCCATCCCACCCTTCCCTGGGAGTTTGGGGCTCCATCCCGGCCTTCCCTGGGAGAGGGGAGAGTTTGGGATCCATCCCACCCTTCCCTGAGAGTTGGGGCTTCATCCCGCCCTTCCCTGAGAGTTTGGGATCCATCCCAGCCTTCCTTGGGAATTTGGGGCTCCATCCTGGCTTTCCCTGGGAGAGGGGACTGTGGGGCTCCATCCCGGCTTTCCCTGAGTGTTTGGGGCTCCATCCCGACCATTCCCGGGAATTTGGGGCTCCATCCCGACCTTCCCAGGAGAAGGAAGGGAGCTGGTTCCGTGCCACAGTTCCCTGGGATAGGGAAGGGTTATCCGTGTTATCCCATTCCACCCTTCCCTGGGGAGGAGAGTGCAAGTGGCTCTATCCCGCTTTTCCATGGGATTACCGGCTCCATCCCACCTTTTCCTGGGAAAAAGGAGGGATTACCGGTTCCATCCCAGTTTTCCTTGGGAAGGAGAGGATTATCAACTCCATCCCACTTTTCCTTGGGAAGAGGAGGATAACCAGCTCCATCCCACTTTTCCTTGGGAAAAGCAAGTTGCTGGTTCCATCCCACTTTTCCTTGGGAAGGAGAGGATTATCAGCTCCATCCCACCTTTCCCTGGGAAAAGAGAGTTACCAGCTCCATCCCACTTTTCCTTGGGAAGTCTTGGGAAGCAGAGGATTACCGGCTCCATCCCATTTTTCTTTGGGAAGGAGAGGATTACCAGCTCCATCCCACTTTTCTTTGGGGAGAGTTACTGGTTCCATCCCACTTTTCCCTGGGAAGGAGAGGATTACCAGCTTCATCCCACTTTTCCTTGGGAAGTCTTGGGAAGCAGAGGATTACTGGCTCCTTCCCATTTTTCTTTGGGAAGGAGAGAATTATTGGCTCCATCCCACTTTTCCTTGGGAAAAGAGAGTTACCGGCTCCATCCCACTTTTTCCTTGGGAAGAGGAGGATTACCAACTGCATCCCACTTTTCCTTGGGAACAAGAGAGTTACTGGCTCCATCCCACTTTTCCTTGGGAAGCAGAGGATTACTGGATCCATCCCACTTTTCCCTGGGAATAAGAGTGTCACCAGCACAGCAAACAGATTTAATTATTTATTAATTTATTTATTTCTAACTTTTATTTTCATTTTCACCCTTGGCCTTTTCCCACCTGGTGGCCGATCCCAAGGCCTGGATCCTTTGGGAATTCCTGCCCCTTTGGGACAATGCAGGACTGGGAATGTGGGAATAAACCCACCTGGCTGCTCATCCCAATCCACATCCCAATGGGAATTGGTCGAATCCACGGAGTGGGAATTCCTGAATTTCTCTGGATTAAAACCAGATTATTTTCCTTATTTTTTTCTGCTGTATTTGGTTGGTTTTTCCTCATTCCAGGAGGGGAAAGGGAAGGAATTTGGGAACAGTTTTCCAACCAAAATCCTTGTGGGATCACAGCTGGAATGGGCTGGTTTATTCCAGGAATTTTATGTTCACCTTCCAAAGGAACCAACTGGTTATTTATTCTAAAATCCCTTTGAGGCAAGAAAGCAAAATCTTATTTTTTTTTCCCAATTTTCTTTTATTTTTGGTGCTGAGAAATTGTTTGGGAAAATAAAATGTTAATTTTTTTCCCCCTAAATTCTGTTTTTTTTTCCAATTTTATTTTATTTTTAGTGGTCAAACTCCCCCTGGCTCTTCTGGAATGTTTGGGAAAATAAAATGTTAATTTTTTTCTCAATAAATTCTGTTTTTTCCCACTTTTATTTTATTTTTAGTGCTGAGAAAGTGTTTGGGAAAACAAAATGTTAATTTTTTTCCCCCTAAATTCTGGTTTTTTTTCCAATTTTATTTTATTTTTAGTGGTCAAACCCCCCCGGCTCTTCTGGAGTGTTTGGAAAAATAAAATGTTATTTTTTTTCCCCCAAATTCTGTTTTTCCCAATTTTATTTTATTTTTAGTGCTGAGAAATTGTTTGGGAAAATAAAATGTTATTTTTTTCCCCTAAATTCTGGGTTTTTTTCAATTTTATTTTATTTGTAGTGGTCAAACTCCCCCTGGCTCTTCTGGAGTGTTTGGAAAAATAAAATGTTATTTTTCCCCCTAAACTCTGTTTTTTCCCCACTTTTATTTTATTTTTAGTGCTGAGAAAGTGTTTGGGAAAATAAAATGTTAATTTTTTTCCCCCTAAATTCTGTTTTTTTTCCAATTTTATTTTATTTTTAGTGCTGAGAAATTGTTTGGGAAAACAAAATGTTAATTTTTTTTCTCAATAAATTCTGTTTTTTCCCAACTTTATTTTATTTTTAGTGGTCAAACCCCCCCGGCTCTTCTGGAGTGTTTGGAAAAATAAAATGTTATTTTTTCCCCCTAAACTCTGTTTTTTCCCCACTTTTATTTTATTTTTAGTGCTGAGAAATTGTTTGGAAAAATAAAATGTTAATTTTTTTCCCCCATAAATTCTATTTTTTCCCAATTTTATTTTATTTTTGATGCTGAGAAAGTGTTTGGGAAAATAAAATGTTAATTTTTTTTCTCAATAAATTCTGTTTTTTCCCAACTTTATTTTATTTTTAGTGGTCAAACCCCCCCCCGGCTCTGTTGGAATGTTTGGGAAAATAAAATGTTAATTTTTTTCTGAATAAATTTTTTTTTTTCAATTTTATTTTATTTTTGGTGCTGAGAAATTGTTTGGAAAAATAAAATGTTAATTTTTTTCCCCCATAAATTCTATTTTTTCCCAATTTTATTTTATTTTTGATGCTGAGAAAGTGTTTGGGAAAATAAAATGTTATTTTTTTTCCCCCTAAATTCTGTTTTTTCCCAATTTTATTTTATTTTTAGTGGTCAAACCCCCCCTGGCTCTTCTGGAATGTTTGGGAAAATAAAATGTTAATTTTTTTCTGAATAAATTTTTTTTTTTCAATTTTATTTTATTTTTGGTGCTGAGAAAGTGTTTGGAAAAATAAAATGTTATTTTTTTTCCTGTGATTATTTTCCAAGAGCTTCCCAGGATTGTTGATTTCCCAAGAGTTTCCCAGGATTATTTTCCAAGAGTTTCCCCAAATTGTTGATTTTCCAAGAGCTTCCTGGGATTGTTGATTTTCCAAGAGCTTCCCATGATTGTTGATTTTCCAGGAGTTTCCCAGGATTGTTGATTTTCCAAGGTCTTCCCATCATTGTTTTCCAAGAGCTTCCCACTGTTGATTTTCCAAGAGTTTCCCAGGATTATTTTCCAAGAGTTTCCCAAATTTGTTGCTATTCCAAAACCTTCCTGGGTTTGTTGATTTTCCAAGAGCTTCCCAGGGATTGTTGATTTTCCAGGAGTTTCCCAGGGTTTGATTTTCCAAGAGCTTCCCAGAATTATTTTCCAAGAGTTTCCCAGAGTTGTTGATTTTCCAAGAGCTCCCCATGATTATTTTCCAAGAGTTTCCTGGAATTGTTGATTTTCCAAGAGCTCCCCAGGAATTGTTGATTTTCCAGGACTTTCCCAGGGTTTGATTTTCCAAGAGTTTCCCAGAGTTGTTGATTTTCCAGGAGCTTCCAATGATTGTTGATTTTCCAAGAGCTCCCCAGGATTATTTTCCAAGAGTTTCCCAGGGCTGTTGATTTTCCAAGACCTTCCTGGGATTGTTGATTTTCCAAGAGTTTCCCAGGATTGTTGATTTTCCTTGACAAATCCAAGGTTGGGATCGTTGGGTCTGTCTTGAGGTGGGAAAACCAGGAATGGGAAAATCTGGGAAAACGGGATCATTTCAGTTGGAAAAGCCCTCAAAGTTCCAAGAGCTCCCCAGGATTGTTGCTTTTCCAAGAGTTTCCCATTGTTGATTTTCCAAGAATTTCCCAGGATTGTTGATTTTCCAAGAGCTTCCTGGAATTGTTGATTTCCCAAGAGTTTTCCCAGGATTATTTTCCAAGAGTTTCCCCAAATTGTTGATTTTCCAAAACCTTCTTGGGTTTGTTGGTTTTCCAAGAGCTCCCCAGGGATTGTTGATTTTCCAGGAGTTTCCCAGAGTTGTTGATTTTCCAAGAGCTTCCCAGGATTGTTGATTTTCCAAGGTCTTCCCATCATTATTTTCCAAGAGTTTCCCATGATTGTTGATTTTCCAGGAGTTTTCCTGGGATTGTTGATTTTCCAAGAATTTCCCAGGGCTGTTGATTTTCCAAGAGTTTCCCAGGATTGTTGATTTTCCTTGACAAATCCAAGGTTGGGATCGTTGGGTCTGTCTCAGGGTGGGAAAACCAGGAATGGGAAAATCTGGGAAAACGGGATCATTTCAGTTGGAAAAGCCCTCAAAGTTCCTCAAGTCCAACTCCAAAGTCACCCCAAAACCAGCTGGAAAATCCAGGGGTGGCAACTCCATAAAGGGTTTTTTGGGAAGGATTTTTCCCTAAAATCCCACCTGAACTTCCCGTTGTGTGTGGGGATATTCCCAGTGGGACACTCCAAGGTCGTTGGAGATGGAAAAGTGTCACTCCAAAGGTGATCCAAGTGTGGAATCCACCAGGATGGGGCGGTCTGGGAATTGCCATCCCGGGAAAGGAGGGGATGGAGGGAGTTGGGAACGTGGCGGGGCCGGAGCCGACCCTCTGTCCGTGTCCCGTCATTCCAGGCGCTCCCAACGTTGGGATCCCACCGGGAGAGCGGGAGAACTCCAGGCTGGAGAGGAAGAGGAGGAATGTGGGAAAGGAGCAGCCGGGGGAGAGCCCTGGAGGTGAGCACTGCCTGCCATGCCTGCTGGGATTCCTTGGAATTCCCTCCGGGATTGGGAGGGTTTCCCAGGATACGGGAAATGCTCCTTGATGGATTTGAAGGGGGTTTTTCCCAAAAAAAAAAAAAAGACTGGGAAGAAAAGGAAAGTCTCCAAAGTTTTTGCTCTTGGAATGATTTGGGGTGGGGGGGGGGTTGAAGGGTGTGCTGTTGGTTTTCCAAGAGTTTTCCAGGATTGTTGATTTTCCAAGAATTTCCCAGGACTGTTGATTTTCCAGGAGCTTCCCAGGATTATTTTCCAAGAGCTTCCCAGTGTTGTTTTTTTTCCAAGACATTCTTGGGATTGTTGATTTTCCAAGAGTTTCCTGTGATTATTTTCCAAGAGTTTCCTGGGATTCTTTTCAAGGAGTTTCCCAGGATTGTTGGTTTTCCAAGAATTTCCCAGGATTGTTGATTTTCCAAGAGCTTCCCATGATTATTTTCCAAGAGTTTCTTGGGATTCTTTTCGAGGAGTTTCCCAGGATTGCTGGTTTTCCAAGAGTTTCCCAGGATTATTTTCCAAGAGCTTCCCATGATTGTTGATTATTGCAATGATAAGACAGAAATTAATAAAATTATTGAAATTATTGAAATTATGAGACAGAAAAATAATCCCCAAATAATCCCCCAAAATAATCCCAAATAAACCTCAAAAACTGGGAATTGTCCTGTGTGTGGCCACCAAATCCAAAAAAACATTCCCTGAATCCAAGTGACTCCAAACACAGGAGGAAATTCCAACCTGCTCCAGATCTTTGCAGGAAAATAATCCCCCAAATAATCCCCAAAATAATCCCCAAAATAATCCCCAGAATAATCCCCAGAATAATCCCCAAAATAATCCCAAATAATCCCCAATAATCCCAAATTAATCCCAAATAATCCCCAAAATAATCCCAAATAATCCCCAAAATAATCCAAAAAACCTGGGAATTGTCCTGTGTGTGGCCTCCAAATCCAACAAAACATTCCCTGAATCCAAGTGACTCCAAACACTGGAGGAAATTCCAACCTGCCCCCTTTAATTTCCCACCAAACGTTCCCACTGATTATTTCATTTTTCCCATTCTTTTCCAAAGGGAAAAACTTCCCGGAGGTTCTTCCAGGACTGTTTAACCCGCAGGGATTTTGGAGGAGCCCCCAGGGAATGTTTTCCCACCTTTTTCCCCCTCCCTTTTCCAGGTTCTGATTCCCAGGAGTGTCCCCTGCTGCAGAGAGCCGTGTCCCTCCTGCACAGCTCCTTCCTGGATCCCAAATCCCAGCGGGAATTCCGCTACAGCCGGGCTGTGCTGGTGGAGAACGAGCAGTTCCTCCGGGAGGTGAGGCTGGAGCCAGGAATTCCCGGGAAACCGGGAGGGTGGGAGCCAGGAATTCCCGGAAAACCGGGAGGGAGCCAGGAATTCCTGAAAAACCTGGAGAATGGAGTCAGGAATTCCCTAAAAACCTGGAGGGAGGGAGGGATGGAGACAGGAATTCCCGGGAAACCGGGAGGGAGGGAGCCAGGAATTCCTGAAAAACGTGGAGAATGGAGCCAGGAATTCCTAAAAAACCTGGAGAATGGAGTCAGGAATTCCCGAATAAACTGGAGAATGCAGTCAGGAATTCCCGGAAAACCTGGAGGGAGGGAGGGATGGAGCCAAGAATTCCCTAAAAACCTGGAGAATGGAGCCAGGAATTCCCAAAAAACCTGGAGAATGGAGCCAGGAATTCCCGGAAAACCTGGGAATGGAGTCATGAATTCCCGAAAAACCTGGAGGGAGGAAGCCAGAAATTCCCTAAAAACCTGGAGGGAGGGAGGGATGGAGCCAGGAATTCCCTAAAAACCTGGAGGGAGGGAGGGATGGAGCCAGGAATTCCCAAAAAACCTGGAGAATGGAGCCAGGAATTCCCAAAAAACCTGGAGGGAGGGAGCCAGGAATTCCTGAAAAATGTGGAGAATGGAGCCAGGAATTCCCTAAAAACCTGGGAATGGAGTCATGAATTCCCGAAAAACCTGGAGGGAGGGAGACAGGAATTCCCTAAAAACCTGGAGAATGGAGCCAGGAATTCCCGGAAAACCTGGGAATGGAGTCAGGAATTCCCTAAAAACCTGGTGGCTGGAGCCAGGAATCCCCTAAAAACTTGGAGAATGGAGCCAGGAATTCCCTAAAAACCTGGAGAGAGGGAAGGCTGGAGCCAGGTATTCCCAAAAAACCTGGAGAATGGAGCCAAGAATTCCCTAAAAACCTGGAGAATGGAGTCAGGAATTCCCTAAAAACCTGCCGGGTGGGCACAGCTCGGCTGCCGCCCCTGCTGGGGGGTTTGGGACCCGCCGTGCCCCCTCCAGTGCCCCTGGCATGGACTGGAACGGGGTTTTCCTGTGTCTTTTCCAGCTCGGAGCTTTTTCCAGAGCCAAGGAAGCCGCTGGATACAGTCGGGAGGAGCTGGAGGAGACCTTTGCCTTCCTGCTCTTTGACAAGGAGGAACAGGTGACCTGGAATGTTTGGAGATGGATCCCAAGGGCTCCCTGACCCACCAAAGCCCAGCAGAGCTGGTGGCTGAAGGTCCTGCTGGAAACGCTCCTGGAGGAGTTTTCCAGGGTGGATCTCAGTTTCCATCCCCCCATGTTTGGGATTTGGCTGCTCCCTTTGCCCCCTGCAGGAGTTTCCCTTTGTCCCAGTGGTTTTATCCCAGAATGGTCTGGGTTGGGAATTAAAAATCATCCCATTCCAACCCCTCCCACTGTGCCAGGAGCTCCAGCCTGGCCTTGGACACTGCCAGGGATGGATCCAGGGGCAGCCACAGCTTCTCTGGGAAATCCAGCCCAGCCCCTGCCCACCCTCCCAGCCACCAATCCCTTCCCAACATCCCATCTATCCCTGCCCTCTGGCACTGGGAACCATTCCCTGTGTCCTGGCCCTCCATCCCTTGGCCCCAGTCCCTCTCCATGTTTCTTGGAGCTCCTTCAGGCACCCAAAGGTCCCCCCAAACCTTCCCTTCTCCAGGCTGAACCCCCCCAGCTCTCCCACCTTTCCTCCCAGCAGAGCTGCTCCACCCCCTCCAACCAACCTGGTGCAGCTCAGCCTTGTTGGACCTCCTGAGATTCCCATGTCCCACTTCCCAAACTCCTCCAGGTCCCTCTGGATTGTCCCATCACTGCACCCTCAGCCTGGTGCCACCTGCCAGGGTGGGAATGTCCCTTATTTTCCTCCAGGAAATGCAGGGGCAGCCACAACTTCTCTGGGAAATCCAGCCCAGCCCCTGCCCACCCTCCCACCCACCAATCCCTTCCCAACCGCCCCCCCAGCCCTGCCCTCTGGCACTGGGAAGCCATTCCCTGTGTCCTGTCCCTCCAGGCCTTGCCCCAGTCCCTCCCCAGCTCTCCTGGAGCCCCTTCAGGCCCTGCCAGGGGCTCTCAGCACTCTGGGGCCCCACTGGACACAGCAATTGGGCACTGCCTGTGCCAGGAGCATCCTCAGCTCTGCTTGCCCTCCTGGATGCAGCAATTCCCTTGGCTGGGAATGGTTCAGCTGCAGAGAGACCTGGAAGCACCAAGGATGGAGCCAAAATCTCCTGATTGATGGGAATGCTGGGATGGGATGGGTTGGAAGGGACCTGAAAGATCATCCCATTCCATCCCCAACCCCTCCCACTGTCCCAGGTGCTCCAGCCTGGCCTTGGACACTGCCAGGGATGGATCCAGGGGCAGCCACAGCTTCTCTGGGAAATCCAGCCCAGCCCCTGCCCACCCTCCCAGCCAGGAATTCCCAACATCCCACCTATCCCCGCCCCAGAGGTGACACCTGGGATGGGCACTTGGCACAGCACCTTTGGTACCAGGAGACAGGAGTTTGTCTGGTGATTTGGGAACAAATTCCCTGTTTTTTCCCAGCTGGGTGGAGGCAGAGCCTCACACAGCCCTTGGGGGGATCATCCCTGCCCTTTTTCCAGAGGGATCCTTTGGATTTTGCCAGGGAATCTGGTGGGAATTCACTTGTAACTTGATTTAATGATGCCATGGATGGGTTTGGGCAGGATCAGTGATCCCTGAGTCCAGTTCAATCCTCCTCACCTTGGCTCTTTTCTCCCTCTTGGTGCTTCCTTGTGTTCCATAATTGACTTCCAGGCTGTTCCAGGTGCTTTTCCAGCTGTTGTGGGACAGCTGTTGTTGTGCAAATCCCTAATTTTGGCTGTTTCTCCCCCATTCCCAGGCCAGGGAGGTTTGTCAGAAGGGACTTCGTGTCAACAGCAGCTCCATCTCCACCCTGGGAGACCCAGCAAAGGGTAAGAATTCCACTGGCAGAGCCATTCCCTGCTCTGGGAATACTCATTCCTTAAAAAATCCCCAAATCCAAAGGCCACCCAGACTTCTGGGGCTGCCCTGGTGCATCCATATCCATGGAAAATCTTCTTTTCCACCCAACAAACTGCATTTCTTGGCTCAAGGAGCAGCATTTTCCTTCTGCTCCTCAGCCATGTAAGGATTGGGAATGTTGCAGCCTCTTCTCTCCATTCCAGACTTTTTTTCCCTGGAAAAACTCACCAGAGGGACTGATTTCTCTGGGAATAGACCTCAATGTTGCATCCTCTTTTCCTCTCCATTCCAGGTTTTTTTTCCCTGGAAAAACTCACCAAAAAGTGACTGATTTCTCTGGGATTAGACCTCAGTGTTACAGCCTCTTCTCTCCATTCCAGGCTTTATTTTTTCCCTGGAAAAACTCACTAAAAGGTGACTGATTTCTCTGGGAATAAACCCCAATGTTGCAGCCTCTTTTCCTCTCCATTCCAGGCTTTTTTTTTTCCTGGAAAAGGGACTGATTTCTCTGGGAATAGACCCCAATGTTGCAGCCTCTTTTCCTCTCCATTCCAGGCTTTTTTTCCCTGGAAAAGGGACTGATTTCTCTGGGAATAGACCCCAATGTTGCAGCCTCTCCTCTCCATTCCAGGCTTTTTTTTCCCTGGAAAAACTCACCAAAAAGTGACTGGTTTCCCTGGGAATAAACCTCAAAGTTACAGCCTCTTTTCCTCTCCACTCCAGGCTTTTTTTCCTTGGAAAAGTGGCTGATTTCTCTGGGAATAGACTCCAATGTTGCAGCTTCTCCACCTCTGCATTCCAGGCTTTTTTTCCCTGGAAAAGTGACTGATTTCTCTGGGAATAAACCTCAATCCTGATGGACTGAGCTGATTGTTTTGATGCCTCTTTCCCCCATGGAATTCCCTCCACATCATCTTCTCCACAAATACAAAACAGAGCCAAAAAAAAAGAGGGAGAACAGGCAGAATTCCCCCTTTTTTTGTGGCCCAGCTGTCTCTGCAGAGATTCCCAATTCCATGAGGATCTTTCCCAGGGATTTTTCCAGGTGATTCCATTGCTTTTGTTTTCCCAGGGGTTTACATTTCCAAGCATGCAGACTGTCTCCATCCAAGCCCCTGGCAGCCTGGAAAATCGGGATACATTGTCATTTGCAAGCTCATTAAGGTAAAATTCCAGAAGTTTTTGGGCCTGGAATGATTTTCAGGAACAGCCCAAGAGGCTTTTGGGAAAATTTTGGTGCCCACAAAGTTTTTTCCACCCACTCACCGGTGTAAAAAAATCCATCCAAAAAAATCTGGGAAATATTCCCTGTTTTTTCCTGCATTTTGGGAATTGGGGGGTGGGTCAGCCCAAAGCCCTTTCCTGGAGTTTCTGTGGGATCTTTTCCCCCTTTTTCCCACCCAATTCCTGCCTCCAAACCCTCCCTGCTCTCACCCTTTCCCATCCCCAAATCCCCGGAGTTTTCCTGGGATGACACAACCCCTGACATGACATTTTTTTAGGATGGGAAAAAGGGAGTATTCCAAGCTCTCCCAGCTAATCCCTGTGCTGCTTTTCCCACTTTTCCAGGGCAAGGTGAGGGTGATCCCTGAGGATTACACCACCACCTACACCTGCCCCTCTCCGGGCTACGACTGTCACGTCTCCGAGAGCCGCGGCCGTGGCGCTGCCCGGCCCAGCCCTTGCCAGGCCTTTGAGCAGAGCCAGGTACCCTGAGGGGGCTGCCAGGCCCTTCCCTGAGGGGGCTGCAGGGCCATTCCCACCATTCCTCACCCTGGATTTTCCCTGGGTTTTTTTTTTCCCTGTTTTTTTTTCCCCAGTACTACGTGTACGAGGTGAGCGGTGGCAGCCCGGCTGAGCGACCCCGGCAGGTCTGTCCCTACATCCTCCTCTCCTGCCACTCCAGGGATCCCAAGGACATTCCTATGGAAAACCTGTAAGCAGCAGCTCCCTGGCATTCCCAAAAACTGCCTTTGGGGCCTGTTTTTCCCTTTTTTCCCCTCTATTTCTAACCACTTTTTATTTCCTTCCCTCTAGACCGGAGCGCGCCCACAAAGGTAGGAATTCTGGGGTTTGGAATTCTGGGGTTTGGAATTCTGGGATTTGGAGCTTTGTGTTCTAAAGGAGCTTCAAGCCCTTTGCTCTGCTTTTCCTGGGATATTTTCCTGAGCTGTTTTCCCTCTCTGTGTCTCCTCCAGCCCTGTATTGTCCCTGGAGGGGCCAGCTCTGCATCCAGGGGGAGCCGCTGTGCAGCATCGCCCTGAGGATGCCCCACAGCTCCTGCATCCCTGCCCAGCTGTGAGTGCCTTTCCAGGGAATTCTGGGCTGGCCAAGGGCTCCTTTCCTGCCTTTCCAGGGAATTCTGGGCTGGCCAAGGGCTCCTTTCCTGCCTTTCCAGGGAATTCTGGGCTGGCCAAGTGCTCCTTTCCTGCCTTTCCAGGGAATTCTGGGGTGTCCAAGGGCTCCTTTCCTGCCTTTCCAGGGAATTCTGGGGTGTCCAAGGGCTCCTTTCCTGCCTTTCCAGGGAATTCTGGGCTGGCCAAGGGCTCCTTTCCTGCCTTTCCAGGGAATTCTGGGCTGGCCAAGGGCCTCCTGTCCTGCCTTTCCAGGGAATTCTGGGCTGGCCAAGGGCTCCTGTCCTGCCTCTCCATGGAATTCTGGGCTGGCCAAGGGCTCCTGTCCTGCCTCTCCAGGGAATTCTGGGGTGTCCAAGGCCTCCTTTCCTGCCTTTCCATGGAATTCTGGGGTGTCCAAGTGCTCCTTTCCTACCTTTCCATGGAATTCTGGGGTGTCCAAGTGCTCCTTTCCTGCCTTTCCAGGGAATTCTGGGGTGTCCCTGGGCCAGTTTTTTAGTGCTCCCTTTCCTGCTATTCCATGGAATTTTGGGGTGTCCAAGTGCTCCTTTCCTGCCATTCCATGGAATTCTGGGGTGTCCAAGTGCTCCTTTCCTGCCTTTCCATGAAATTCTGGGGTGTCCAAGTGCTCTTTTCCTGCCATTCCATGGAATTCTGGAGTGTCCCTGGGCCAGTTTTGGTTCTCTCGGGAGGTCCATCCATGCTGTTGGGCAGCTGGATGAGGGTGTGGGATCCTGGAATGGTTTGGATGGGAAGGGACCAACAATTCCCATGCCAGGGACACCTCCCACTATCCCAGCCTGGCCTTGGACACTTCCAGGATCTGGGATTTGAGGATTTTGAGGATTTGGGGCTGCTGTTACAACCAGCACCTCAAACCAGCCAAGTGCTGAGAAGCTGCTCCTTCCCCAGAGCTGCTCCTTTTCCTCTGGATCCACAGGGAATCCAGGATTCCCTGCCATTCCCAATCCTGGGATCCCATTCCTGCTGCTGATCCTGCTGTGTCCCCACAGGCCTCCCAGGCTGGACATCAACCACGTCATGGGATTGTCTGACCTGAGGAAAAAGCTCCCAGAAAATGCTTTTGGAAAAAGGATTTACACTGGGAATGAGGGTGAGTGGGATGAGGGACAATTCCCTGTGCTGGGAATTCCCACAGGGGAGGCAGATCCAGGGAGTCCTGAGCCCTGTGTGGAAGGGGTTCCAAGGGGAAAAATGCCAGGAAAATAACAGGAAAAGTAAGAGGGATATGAGGGGAAAACACCAATGGAGAGGGAGAGGTGGGAGAGCCAGTTTGGAGAGCCAGGAATGGTTCCTGTCCATGTTTTCCTGCCCACATTCCACATGGCTCCTGGTGGGATAGAACTTTGTCCCCCAAATCATCCCATTCCTGGGATAAGGAAAGGTGGGAGACCCTTCTTGGAGAGCCAGAGATGTTTTCCTGTCCATGTTTTCCTGCCCACATTCCATGTGGCTCCTGGTGGAATAGAAATTCCTTTCCCAAAAGAACCCTTTCCTGGGGTAGGGAAAGGTGGGAGACCCTTCTTGGAGAGCCAGGAATGGTTCCTGTCCATGTTTTCCTGTCCACATTCCATGTGGCTCCTGTTGGAATCCAACTCTCTCCCCTAAAGCAGCTCTTTAATCATCCCATTCCTGGGATAAGGAAAGATGGGAGACCCTTCTTGGAGAGCCAGGGATGGTTCCTGTCCATGTTTTCCTGCCCACATTCCACGTGGCTCCTGATGGGATAGAACTTTGTCCCCCAGATCATCCCATTCCTGGGATAAGGAAAGATGGGAGACCCTTCTTGGAGAGCCAGGGATGGTTCCTGTCCATGTTTTCCTGCCCACATTCCACGTGGCTCCTGATGGGATAGAACTTTGTCCCCCAGATCATCCCATTCCTGGGATAAGGAAAGGTGGGAGAGCCTGTTTGGAGAGCTGGGCCCACCCTGGAGGTGCCAGAACTGGGAGCAAATTCAGGGAGACAGAAATTCCCTTTTTTCCATGATCTCCCTGAGGGGTGAGGGACATTCCACCTCTTGGATTCTGGGAATCAACAACATGAAAAGGTTTGGGGAAGGGAGAGGAATCCTGGGAAGCTGTTTGTGAATCCCAGTGATTCCAGCAGCTCCCTGTGGGACAGGAGCAGGAGTTGGATGCCAAAAACCCCCAAATTAAACCCCAAAAGCCCCAAATTAGCCCCAAAAACCCCCAAATTAAACCCCAAAAGCCCCAAAATTAACCCCAAAAAGTGCCACTTGAACCCCCAAAAGCCCCAAAATTAACCCCCAAACCCCCCAAATTAACCCAAAAATCCCCAAATTAACCTCAAAGCCCCACTTGAACCCCAAAAAAGCCCCACTTGAACCCCCAAAAGCCCCCAAATTAGCCCCCAAAACCCTCAAATTAGTCCCCCAAAGCCCCACTTGAACCCCCAAAAGCCCCACTTTGACACCAAAAGCCTCAAATTAACCCCCCAAATCCCCACTTTAACCCCAAAAAGCTCCACTTGAACCCACAAAACCCCCAAAATTGACCCCCAAAAGCCCCAAATTAACCTCAAAGCCCCACTTGAACCCCAAAAAAGCCCCACTTGAACCCCCAAAAGCCCCAAATTAACCCCCCAAACCCCCCAAATTAACCCTCAAAAGCCCCACTTGAACCCCCAAACCCTCAAATTAACCCTCAAAAGCCCCAAATTAACCCCCAAACCCCCCAAATTAACCTCAAAAAGCCCCACCTGAACCCCAAAAAGCCTCAAATTAACCCCCAAAAGCCCTAAAACCCCCAAATTAACGTCCAAACCCCCCACTTGAACCCCAAAAAGCCCCAAATTAACACACAAAAGTCCCAAATTAAACCCCAAAAGCCCAAATTAACCCCCAAAAGCCCAAATTAACCCCCAAAAGCCCCACTTGAACCCCCAAAAGCCCCAAATTAACCCCCAAAAGTCCCAAATGAGTCCCCAAAAGCCCCAAATTATCCCCCAAAAGCCCCAAATTATCCCCCAAAGACCCCAAATTAACCCCAAAAAGCCTCAAATTAACCCCCCAAACCCCCCAAATTAACACAAAAAAGCCCCACTTGAACCCCCAAAAGCCCCTCTTTGACCCCAAAAGCCTCAAATTAACCCCCCAAATCCCCACTTTAACCCCAAAAGCCCCAAATTAACCCCAAACCCCCCAAAGTAACCCCAAAAAGCCCAATTTGAACTCCCAAAAGCCCCACTTGAACCCCAAAAGCCCCATTTGAACCCCAAAATAGCCTCACTTGAACCCCCAAAGCCCCAAATTAACCCCCAAAAGCCCCAAATTAACCCCCAAACCCCCCAAATTAACCCCCAAAAGCCCCAAATTAACCCCCAAACCCCCCAAATTAACCCCCCAAACCCCCCCTTTAACCCCACACTGTCTCTGCTGTCCCCAGTTTGCTTCCAGGGGGTTTATTCCAGCCTGTATGAAGTGGAAATATCCAATCAGGAGCAGCACAGGATGGATCAGCTGGTGGAAAACCTGAAGGAAAAGGACTTGGTAAGTGGTTTGTTCTGGGAGGAAAGTGGCTCTTGAAACTTCTGGTGACATTATTGACAGTTAGTGCCAAATGGGATGGATTTTCCTGCTCTTTTAAGGATTATTTCCCTATTTTTTTAATTCCCTGAGTCTGTGTGTGTGTGTGAAGAGTGAACTGAAGTTAATCCCCTGTGAGGTGGGACCTGAATTTTGGATTATCTGCTAAGGCTTTTTCCAGCTTATTTAGCCCTTTTTATTCCCAGTGTGGTTCTCCTGCTTCCTGAGACTCCAAGGGAAAAAAATCCATGGAGCAAATCCTGGCATTCCTGCTGGGATTTGTGCTTGGGATGGGATTGGCTTTTGCTTTTGCTGCCTCTGTCCCACCTCTGGTGCTTCCTGCAGCTCCAGGGTTGTTCATCCAGGGCTGCCTGGGCACATTTTTCCCCTTCCCTATAAACTGGCAGCTGCCTGAAGTGCAGCTTTTCCCTCTTGGAATGTGGAATGCCTTAAGGAAAAGCCCTTTGGCTCCCTGAGTTACTGATTAACCTCCTGCTGGGAAAAACAGGAGGGGGGAAAGGGGCAGAGCAAAGCCCTGTCCTGGCTGCAGCTCTGCAGCTCCAGCAGCTGGAGGGATTCCAGCTTGTCCATGTTTTCCCTTCTCCCTCTGGGAAGGCTCCAGGGACACCTGAGAGCCCCTGAAGGGGCTCCAGGAGAGCTGGGGAGGGACTGGGACCAAGGGATGGAGGGCCAGGACACAGGGAATGGTTCCCAGTGCCAGAGGGCAGGGATAGATGGGATATTGGGAAGGGATTGGTGGGTGGGAGGGTGGGCAGGGGCTGGGCTGGATTTCCCAGAGAAGCTGTGGCTGCCCCTGGATCCATCCCTGGCAGTGTCCAAGGCCAGGCTGGAGCTCCTGGGACACTGGGAGGGGTTGGAATGGGATAATCTTTAAGTCCCTTCTCACCCAAACCATTCCATGATATATCAGGATATCTCTAATTCATAGATTTATCTCTGATATAACTGGATTCATCCACTCTCCCTCAAATATTTAAGTCCCAACCCCTCTGGGATTTGCTCCTTCCCTCCCTTTGTGCCATCGAGTCATCCAGGAATGAATCCACTTTGGATTCACCCCAAAAAGCTCCCAAAAGTGGGAATTAAAAGATTCCCTCCCTCTCCTTTCCCTTCCAGGTTCTGGCAGGAGGGGACAGGGGGGCTGGGGCTGCTCCTCTGGGTGCTCAGGGCTGTGTCAGGGCTTGGCTTTTCCTCCTCCTCCTTTCCCCCAAAACCATCCTGGCAAGGAGGAGCCTCAGCTGTTCCACAGGGATGGATCTATCCAGCAGAATTCCTGGCTCTTGGGACAACCAAATCCAGGAGCTGCTGCTGTGGGTGGTGACTGTTCCACTGGAACTGGCCAACCTTTCCCAAAGTTCTCCTGCAGGAATGAGAGAGGCTTTGGGCATCAATCCAACCCTCTGTTATGCCTGGAAATTCATGGAATGGCACCAGTGGAGTCCCCCAAACCCTGAGGATCACTCAGGTCCTCCAGATTCCCTGGAAAGATGTGTCTGCATGGAAGGAGGAGACCCAAGTGGGTGTCCCCAGGGAGGGAAAGACAATCCAAGCCCAGCTCAGGCACCAAGAAATTCCTGAATCCCTTTATCGTGTGCTCAGACAGAATTCCAGGTCCTTCTTCCACTCATTTTCCTGCACATGTTCCTCACTCTTGGTGCTGCTGCAAACCTTGAGGGAGGTGCCTGGATTTGGGTTGGATTTCTCTTGGATTTGGGTAGGATTTGGCTTGGATTTCTCTTGGATTTTGGTTGGATTTTTCTTGGATTTGAGTTGGATTTCTCTTAGATTTCTCTTGGATTTCTCTTGGTTTTGGGTTGGATCTTGGTTAAATTTTTCTTGGATTTGAGTTGGATTTTTCTTGGATTTTTCTTAGATTTGGGTTGGATTTTTCTTAGATTTGGGTTGGATTTCTCTTGGATTTCTCTTGGATTTCTCTTGGATTTCTCTTGGATTTCTCTTGGATTTCTCTTGGATTTCTCTTGGATTTCTCTTGGATTTCTCTTGGATTTCTCTTGGATTTCTCTTGGATTTCTCGTGGATTTGAGTTGAATTTTTCTTGGATTTGGGTTGGATTTTTCTTGGATTTCTCTTGGATTTCTCTTGGATTTGGGTTGGATTTTTCTTGGATTTTTCTTGGAATTCTCAGGTGCTGCTTGTCCAGCTGGGCAAACCTTCCCCTTGGCAATTCCTGGCAGAGATTCCCAGGAAGTTTTGAGCTGGAATTATTAATTGTTTATTTATTATTTAAGGAGCAGCAGGGAGGGATCTGAGGGCCGGGTAAGGGCCTGGCTGGAATCCTGGTGGTCCCAGATCCCAGGGAATGAGCTGGTGCTGGTGGCACCTGTTCTCCAGCCCTCAGGAATGCTGGCACAGGTGCCCAGCAGGGAAAGGAGGGGCTGCTCCAGCTTTTCCTGTGCTGCTTTTCCAGGCAATCGTCAAATACTTACGGGATCAGGGAGTGCTCGTCCTGCTCACGGCCTCGGCCCTGCCACGGGAGGAGGGTAAAGGGCTGGGGTGTGGGGCTGGGATGTGGGGCTGGGGTGTGGGGCTGGGATGGGGGCCTGGGGTGGGGGTGTGGGGCTGGGATGTGGGGCTGGGGTGGGGGTGTGGGGCTGGGATGTGCGGCTGGGATGTGGGGGTGTGGGGCTGGGGTGGGGGTGTGGGGCTGGGATGTGGGGCTGGGGTGTGGGGCTGGGATGGGAGGCTGGGATGGGGGTGTGGGGCTGGGGGGTGTGGGGCTGGGGTGGGGATGTGGGGCTGGGGTGGGGATGTGGGGCTGGGATGGGGGGCTGGGATGGGGGGTGTGGGGCTGGGATGGGGGGCTGGGATGGGGGGTGTGGGGCTGGGGTGGGGGTGTGGGGCTGGGGTGGGGGGTGTGGGGCTGGGGTGGGGGATGTGGGGCTGGGATGGGGGTGTGGGGCTGGGATGGGGGGGATGTGGGGCTGGGATGGGGGTGTGGGGCTGGGATGGGGGGGATGTGGGGCTGGGATGGGGGGGATGTGGGGCTGGGATGGGGGGGATGTGGGGCTGGGATGGGGGGTGTGGGGCTGGGGTGGGGGTGTGGGGCTGGGGTGGGGGTGTGGGGCTGGGATGGGGGCCTGGGGTGGGGGTGTGGGGCTGGGATGGGGGGCTGGGATGGGGGGCTGGGATGGGGGGTGTGGGGCTGGGATGGGGGGGATGTGGGGCTGGGATGTGGGGCTGGGATGGGGGATCTGGGGCTGGGACGGGGGATCTGGGGCTGGGATGGGGGATGTGGGACGGGGATGTGGGGCTGGGATGTGGAGCTGGGATGGGGAGTGTGGGGCTGAGATGGGGGATGTGGGGCTGGGATGGAGGTGTGGGGCTGGGATGGGGGGCTGGGATGTGGGATGGGGGGCTGTGATGGGGGGTGTGGGGCTGGGATGGGGTATGTGGGGCTGGGATGGGGGGCTGGGATGGGGGGCTGGGATGGGGGATGTGGGGCTGGGATGGGGGGCTGGGCTGGGGTATGGGGGGCTGGGATGGGGTATGTGGGGCTGGGATGGGGGGCTGGGATGGGGGGCTGGGATGGGGGGCTGGGATGGGGGGTGTGGGGCTGTGATGGGGGGCTGTGATGGGGGATGGGGGGCTGGGATGGGGGGTGTGGGGCTGGGATGGGGTATGTGGGGCTGGGATGTGGGGCTGGGATGGGGGGTGTGGGGCTGGGATGGGGGGTGTGGGGCTGGGATGGGGGGTGTGGGGCTGGGATGTGGGATCTGGGGCTGGGATGTGGGATCTGGGGCTGGGATGTGGGATCTGGGGCTGGGACGTGGGATCTGGGGCTGGGACGGGGGATCTGGGGCTGGGATGGGGTATGTGGGGCTGGGATGGGGGGTATGTGGGGCTGGGATGCGGGGCTGGGATGGGGGTCTGGGATGGGGAGTGTGGGGCTGGGATGGGGGGTGTGGGGCTGGGATGTGGGGCTGGGATGGGGTATGTGGGCCTGGGATGTGGGGCTGGGATGGGGGTGTGGGGCTGGGATGGGGATGTGGGGCTGGGGTGTGGTGCTGGGATGGGGGTGTGGGGCTGGGATGGGGGGCTGGGGCTGTGCTGTGGGGCTGGGGCTGTGTGGCTGTGTGGCTGTGCTGTGGGGCTGTGGGGCTGGGCTGTGTGGCTGTGTGGCTGTGCTGTGGGGCTGGGGCTGTGTGGCTGTGGGGCTGTGCTGTGGGGCTGGGCTGTGTGGCTGTGCTGTGGGGCTGTGCTGTGGGGCTGGGACTGTGCTGTGTGGCTGTGGGGCTGTGGGGCTGGGGCTGTGCTGTTGGGCTGGGCTGTGTGGCTGTGAGGCTGTGCCGTGGGGCTGTGGGGCTGTGCTGTGGGGCTGTGTGGCTGTGGGGCTGTGTGGCTGTGGGGCTGTGGGGCTGTGCCGTGGGGCTGTGGGGCTGTGCTGTGGGGCTGGGGCTGGGCCGTGTGGCTATGCTGTGGGGCTGTGCTGTGGGGCTGTGCCGCTGTGGGGCTGGGGCTGTGTGGCTGTGGGGCTGTGCCGTGGGGCTGTGGGGCTGTGCTGTGGGGCTGTGCTGTGTGGGGCTGTGCTGTGTGGGGCTGTGCTGTGTGGGGCTGTGCTGTGGGGCTGTGCTGTGTGGCTGTGCTGTGGGGCTGGGCTGTGGGGCTGGGCTGTGTGGCTGTGCTGTGGGGCTGTGCCGTGGGGCTGTGGGGCTGTGCTGTGGGGCTGTGCTGTGGGGCTGGGCTGTGTGGCTTTGGGGCTGGGGCTGTGCTGTGTGGCTGTGCTGTGGGGCTGTGTGGCTGTGCTGTGGGGCTGGGACTGTGCTGTGTGGCTGTGCTGTGGGGCTGTGTGGCTGTGCTGTGGGGCTGGGGCTGTGCTGTGGGGCTGTGCTGTGGGGCTGTGTGGCTGTGCTGTGGGGCTGGGGCTGTGCTGTGGGGCTGTGCCGTGGGGCTGTGCCGTGGGGCTGTGTGGCTGTGCCGTGGGGCTGTGCCGTGGGGCCGTGCCGTGGGGCTGTGTGGCTGTGCCGTGGGGCTGTGCCGTGTGGCTGTGGGGCTGTGCTGTGTGGCTGTGCCGTGGGGCTGTGCCGTGGGGCTGTGCCGTGGGGCTGTGGGGCTGTGCCGTGGGGCTGTGCCGTGGGGCTGTGGGGCTGTGCTATGGGGCTGGGCTGTGGGGCTGTGCTGTGGGGCTGTGCCGTGGGGCTGTGCCGTGGGGCTGTGGGGCTGTGCCGTGTGGCTGTGCTGTGGGGCCGTGGGGCTGTGCCGTGGGGCTGTGGGGCTGTGTGGCTGTGGGGCTGTGTGGCTGTGGGGCTGTGTGGCTGTGGGGCTGTGTGGCTGTGGGGCTGTGCCGTGGGGCTGTGCCGTGGGGCTGTGCTATGGGGCTGGGCTGTGGGGCTGTGCTGTGGGGCTGTGCCGTGGGGCTGTGGGGCTGTGCCGTGAGGCTGTGTGGCTGTGCCGTGGGGCTGTGCCGTGGGGCTGTGGGGCTGGGGCTGTGCCGTGGGGCTGTGTGGCTGTGCCGTGGGGCTGTGCCGTGGGGCTGTGCTGTGGGGCTGTGCCGTGGGGCTGTGCTGTGGGGCTGTGCCGTGGGGCTGTGTGGCTGTGCCGTGGGGCTGTGCCGTGGGGCTGTGTGGCCCCTCCCTGACTGCCCCTCCGTGTCCCTGCAGGGTTGGATGCCCGGGAGCCCCTGGGGCTCCTGGCCCTGTTCATGTTCTCCTCGCCCAGGACTCTGCGCCCCAGAGGTAGGAGGGGCTGCCCCCCAAAAACTCCTCCCAGGATTCCTCCCCTGTGCTGGATCTGGGGGGATCCTCCCCAAAACTCCCCACAGGGTTAATCCCTTTTTCTGTGTTTTGCCTGGAATTCTCACCCAAAAGTCCCCACAGAATTAATCCCCTTTTCCGTGTTTTGGGGTGGAATCCCCACAGGTTTGATCACCTTGAAAAGGTGATTTCTTTATTTTGGGGTGGAATTCTCACCAAAAAGTCCTCCCATTCCTTGGGCAATGATGATTCCCATTCCCTTGGATTAACCCCCTTTTCCCATTTTCCGTTCCCTGGGATTGAAACCCATTTTTCCATTTCCCATTCCCAGGGATTAAATCTCTTTTTCCATTTCCCATTCCCTGGAATTAAACCCCTTTTTTCCATCTCCCATGGAATTAACCCCCATTTCCCATTCCCTGGGGTTGAAACCCATTTTTCCATTTCCTATTCCCTGGGATTAAACCCCTTTTTTCCATCTCCCATGGGATTAACCCCTTTTTCCATTTCCCATTCCCTTGGATTAACCCCTTTTCCCATTTCCCATTCCCTGGGATTGAAACCCATTTTTCCATTTCCCATTCCCTTGGATTAACCCCTTTTGCATTTCCCATGGGATTAACCCCCTTTTCCCATTTCCCATTCCCTGGGGTTGAAACCCATTTTTCCATTTCCTATTCCCTGGGATTAAACCCCTTTTTTCCATCTCCCATGGGATTAAATCCCTTTTCCCATTTCCCATTTCCTGGGATTAAATCCCTTTTCCCATTTCCCATTCCCAGGGATTAAACCCCTATTTCCTTGGGAAATGATGTTTCCTATTCCCTGGAATCCTTTGGTACCCTCAGCACTTACAAACATCCCCAAACCAAAACACCCCCAAATTTTCCATCCCCCAGCTGGGACACCTCGAAATTTTTCATCCCACAAACCAAAAAGTCTCCAAATTTTCCATCCCCCAACTGGGACACCCCCAAATTTTCCATCCCCCAAACCAAAACACCTCCAAATTTTTCATCCCCCAACTGGGACATCTCCAAATTTTCCATCTCCCCAAACCAAAACACCCCCAAATTTTCCATCTCCCAAATGGGACAACTCCACATTTTTCATCCCCCAAACCAAATTTTTCATCCCCAAACTAAAACATCTCCAGATTTTTCATCCTTCAAACCAAAACACCCCCAAATTTTTCATCCCCCAAATGGGACACCTCCAAATTTTCCATCCCCCAAACCAAAAAGTCTCCAAATTTTCCATCCCCCAAACCAAATTTTTCACCCCCAAACCAAATTTTTCATCCCCCAAACCAAATTTTTCATCCCCCAAACCAAAACACCCCAATTTTTCCATCCCCCAAATGGGACACCTCCAAATTTTTCATCCCCCAAACCAAAACACCCCAAAATTTTCCATCCCCCAAACCAAATTTTCCATCCCCCAAATGGGACAACTCCACATTTTTCATCCCCCAAACCAAATTTTTCATCCCCAAACTGGGACATCTCCAGACTTTTCATCCGCCAAACCAAAACACCTCAAAATTTTCCATCCCCCAAACCCAAACACCCCAAATTTTCCATCCCCCAAACCCAAACCCCCCTAGTTTTCCATGCCCCATCCCAGTTTTCCATGGCTTCCCTTCCTGGGGGTGTTTCCCGGGTGCTTTGGTGAGTGGGTGCCTTTGTTTGGCCCCGGCAGTGGAGAAGCGGCCGGCGAAGGCCAAGCGGCGGCACGGCCGCCAGCGGGACATCTCCCTGCGCGTCTCCTCGGTGCTGCCGGGGCTCTGCCATGCCCTGGCCAGGGCCGCCACCTGCCCGTGGAGTGCCACTGTCACCCCCCGCGCCCGCATCCAGCAGCTCTTCCAGGAATACACGGCCCTGGCACAGAACGCTGACACTCCGGTGCCCGCCCCGGTGCCCGCCCCGGTGCCCACCCGGGTGCCCATCCTGATGCCTACCCCGGTGCCCACCCCGTGCCAGGATGAATCCAGCCCTTTCCAGAGACACCCGGAGCAATCCCTGTGCCAGCTGCAGCAATACCTGGCCGACCCCAGCAGCTACACCCTGGCAGTGTCCGCTGCCATCCGCTGCCTGGCTGGCACTGCCCAGGACATTCCCGCTGCCAGCCCGCCTCCGGATGTGCCACCGGAGCCTCCCGCTCCCAGTGAGACCAGTACAAACCCCGGTGCCCCCAGTGCCTCCCAGGATGGGGAAGAGCCCCCAGGAGGTGCCAACATTGCCAGGGGGCAGGAGCAGGGAAGGAGGAAATCCAGCCGGCTCCTGATGAGCAGGAGGAATGTGGAGTCTCCGCCGGAGAATCCTGTGGGAGAGGAAAGCAGGACCAGGGAATTGGGCAAGAGGAAATCCAGCACTGCTCCCTCTCCCAAAAAACCACAATCCACAGGGGCCATGCTCAAACTGGCCAACCTGCAGTCCCCACACAAAAGGAAAAGAGGTGAGTGATGGGAAAAACGGGAATGGAGAAAATGGGAATGGAGAAAATGGGAATGGAGAAAACGGGAATGGAGAAAACGGGAATGGAGAAAACGGGAATGGAGAAAACGGGAATGGAGAAAATGGGAATGGAGAAAATGGGAATGGAGAAAAATGGGAATGGAGAAAATGGGAATGGAGAAAATGGGAATGGAGAAAATGGGAATGGAGAAAAATGGGAATGGCTGAAAATGGGAATGGAGAAAAATGGGAATGGCTGAAGATGGGAATGGAGAAAAATGGGAATGGAGAAAAATGGGAATGGAGAAAAATGGGAATGGAGAAAAATGGGAATGGCTGAAAATGGGAATGGAGAAAAATGGGAATGGAGAAAATGGGAATGGCTGAAAATGGGAATGGAGAAAAATGGGAATGGAGAAAATGGGAATGGCTGAAAATGGGAATGGAGAAAAATGGGAATGGAGAAAATGGGAATGGAGAAAATGGGAATGGAGAAAATGGGAATGGAGAAAATGGGAATGGAGAAAAAGGGGAATGGCTGAAAATGGGAATGGAGAAAATGGGAATGGAGAAAAAGGGGAATGGCTGAAAATGGGAATGGAGAAAAAGGGAATGGAGAAAAATGGGAATGGAGAAAAATGGGAATGGAGAAAAATGGGAATGGCTGAAAAAGGGAATGGAGAAAAATGGGAATGGAGAAAATGGGAATGGAGAAAAATGGGAATGGAGAAAATGGGAATGGAGAAAATGGGAATGGAGAAAATGGGAATGGAGAAAAAGGAATGGGGAAAAATGGGAATGGAGAAAAATGGGAATGGAGAAAATGGGAATGGAGAAAATGGGAATGGAGAAAAATGGGAATGGCTGAAAATGGGAATGGAGAAAAATGGGAATGGAGAAAATGGGAATGGAGAAAATGGGAATGGAGAAAAAGGAATGGGGAAAAATGGGAATGGAGAAAAATGGGAATGGAGAAAATGGGAATGGAGAAAATGGGAATGGAGAAAAATGGGAATGGCTGAAAATGGGAATGGAGAAAAATGGGAATGGAGAAAATGGGAATGGCTGAAAATGGGAATGGAGAAAATGGGAATGGAGAAAATGGGAATGGCTGAAAATGGGAATGGAGAAAATGGGAATGGAGAAAATGGGAATGGCTGAAAATGGGAATGGAGAAAATGGGAATGGAGAAAATGGGAATGGAGAGAAATGGGAATGGAGAAAATGGGAATGGAGAAAAATGGGAATGGAGAAAATGGGAATGGCTCCATCGGGCTGCTCCGGTGGGACACTCCGGTGGGACACTCCGGTGGGACACTCCGGAGTGCCCACGTCCCCTTGGCACACCCCCGTGCCCAGGGCAGGCTGATCCCTCCTGGCAGCATCCAGAGGGGTTCCCACAGCCCCTTGCTCTCCTGGGAAGCAGAACTGAAGGAAAAGGAAGGAATTCAGGGAATGTCAGTCTGGAATTGGGTGTTGTTCCCGTCCTTTGCATGGCCAGGAATTGGTCACCAGTCATTTATTTATGCAGTGAATTCATTACCAAATCCTTTATTTATTTATACAATGAATTCATTACCAAATCATTTATTTATTTATGCAGTGAATTCATTACCAAATCATTGATTTATGCAGTGAATTAATTACCAAATCATTTATTTATGCAGTGATTTCATTACCAAATCAATCATTTATTTATGCAATGAATTTATACCAAATAATTTATTTGATGCATTAATTACCAAATCATTCATTTATTTATACAATGAATTCATTACCAAATCATTTATTTATGCACTAAATTTATTAGCAAATCATTTATTTATGCAGTGAATTTATTACCAAATTATTAATTTCTTTATGCAATGAATTTATTACCAAATCATTCATTTATTTTTGCAGTGTGTTTATTACCAAATAATTTATTTATGCAGTGAATTCATTACCAAATAATTTATTTATGCAATAAATTTATTACCAAATAATTTATTTATGCACTGAGTTTATTACCAAATAATTTATTTATTTGATCCATTTATTACCAAATCATTATTTATGCAATGAATTCATTACCAAATCATTCATTTATTTATACAATGGATTTATTACCAAATCACTTATTTATGCAGTGAATTCATTACCAAATCATTAATTTATTTATGCAATGAATTTATTGCCAAATCATTCATTTATACAATGACATTATTACCAACTCATTCATGTATTTATACAATGAATTCATTACCAAATCATTAATTTATTTATGCAATGAATTCATTACCAAATCATTTATTTGTGCAATAAATTTATTACCAAATAATTTATTTATGCAATGAATTCATTACCAAATCATTTATTTTTGCACCGAGTTTATTACCAAATCACTTATGCAATAAATTTATTGCCAAATAATTTATTTATGCAGTGAATTCATTAACAAATTCTTTATTTATGCAGTGAATTCATTACCAAATCATTCATTTATTTATACAATGGATTTATTACCAAATCGTTTATTTATGTAATGAATTCATTAACAAATCATTTATTTATACAATGAATTCATTACCAAATCATTCATTTATTTATGCAATAAATTTATTACCAAATCATTTATTTATTCGATGCATTTATTACCAAATCGTTCATTTATTTATGCAGTGAATTCATTACCAAATCATTTATTTGTGCAATAAATTTATTACCAAATAATTTATTTATGCAATAAATTAATTACCAAATAATTTATTTATGCAATAAATTTATTACCAAATAATTTATTTATGCAATAAATTAATTACCAAATAATTTATTTATGCAATAAATTAATTACCAAATCATTTATTTATGCAGTGAATTCATTACCAAATCATTTATTTATGCAATAAATTAATTACCAAATAATTTATTTATGCAGTGAATTCATTACCAAATCATTTATTTGTGCAATAAATTCATTACCAAATCATTATTTATACAAATAATTCATTGCCACATCATTATTTATCCAATGACTTTATTACCAACTCATTCATTTCTCCATCCCTTCATTTCTTTTCCCCCCATTCCAGCAGAGCAGGACAAGGAGCAGCCAAACAATCCAAGCCAAGCCCCTTCCCCCCTTAACTCTCCCAAATTCCTCCCTGATGGGGCTCTTCCCAAAGCCAGGAATGTCTTTCCCCCTCCCTGCCCCAGGTGCCGAGGTCCTTTCTGCAGAAATTGTCCCCAAAACGCGGCCCGGAGCTGCTGGGAAGGAACCTCCAACTCCAGAGGGTCCCTGCAGGGAAGCAAAGAGGGCAAAGACTGCGGAAAACTCGGATATTCCAGCGGGAAAAGGGACAAGGAGGAGGTTGCTGAGGAATGTCGGGAAGAGCCCAGGACAAGGTCAGGCCACGGAGCAGGCAGCGAATGGTGAGTGCTGTTCCCTTGGGAATCATTCCCAAAAAAAAAGCTGGGATGGGATGAGGGGAAGGGGATTTTAACTGGGAAAGGGGAAATATTGGGATGTTGGGAAGGAATTCCTGGGGGTTTTTTTAGGCCTGGATTAGTGAGTGAAAAGCACAGAGTTCATGTGTGGAAATTCCTCAAACTCCAAGAAAACTGAAATCCAAAGGAAACCTGAAATATCTCAGGGTGTATTTAAGTGACCAGGGGACATTTTATTGTTCCCTCTGGATCCTGAGCCTTTTATTTCTGGGAATAAACCTTTCCTGGATCACTCAGATTCCCATCCTGGTCCATTTTCCAGTGGCCACAAATTCCTCAAACTCCAAGAAAACTGAAATCCAAAGGAAACCTGAAATATCTCAGGGTGTATTTAAGTGGCCAAGGGACATTTTGTTGTTCCCTCTGGATCCTGTTCCTTTTATTTCTGGGAATAAACCTTTCCTGGATCCCTCAGATTCCCAACTCTGCACATTTTCCAGTATCCATGGAGATGTTTTTTAAGTGTAAAATCCATATTGGAAAGAAACTTTTGTCCCTCCAGACTCAGCCCCTGCCCTGAGGTCCCTGCCAGACTCGGAGCCCTTTCCAGAGGCAGAATTCCTGATCCCTGCCCTGTGTTTCTCTCCCACAGCCCCGGCGGAGCCTCTGCCCACCCTCCCAGCTGAGCTGCCCCTGGAATCCCAAGGGAATGACCTTCATCCTGTGGGAATGGTTGACTTTGGGAACGACTCCCACAACCTGAACCTGCTGGCTGACCTGGCCCTGGGCTCCTGTGTGTTCATCTCCAGGGACAACGAGGCCACCCCAGTGTCCCCCAGCCCTCCAATTGATGCCACTCCATTGTCCCCCAGTCCTCCCAGTGATGCCACCCCAGTGTCCCCCAGCCCTCCAATTGATGCCACTCCATTGTCCCCCAGTCCTCCCAGTGATGCCACTCCATTGTCCCCCAGCCCTCCCATTGATGCCACTCCATTGTCCCCCAGCCCTCCCATTGATGCCACCCCAGTGCCCCCCAGTCCTCCCAGTGACCCCACCCAGGAGCAGGAGGCTCCTCCCAACCCCAAATCCCCTCCTTCCGCCGCCAAAAACCCTCGGTCTGGCAAACGAGCCACCCTCACCAAGGACAAAACGGGATCCAGCGACTCTGCCAGGGACAAACCCCCTGGCATTGCCACCCAGAGCCCTGCCCCTGTGGCAGAGCAGGTGGAGAACCTCTCCCTGCTCTCTGCCGAGCACTCCTACGCCTCGCCGGACACGCTGGAGCCGCCGCCGCAGACGCAGCCCAGTCCCAAACGCCCTTCCAAACCCACCCAAACTGCCCCCAAGGTTGGCAAAGTGCTGCCCTTCTGCCACCAGCAGAGCCAAGCCCACCCCCAGCAGCCCCCCAGGCAGGGCAGGGCAGGGCTGGGCAAAGCCGCGGCCAAGGAGGACTTTGGGCGCAGCCACGCGGTGACGGTGAGCGGGCGCAGGGTGACGGTGACGCGGCGCTGGGAGGGCGAGTACCTGTTCAGCCTGGACACCAAATACACCAACAACGCCATGGAGAAGACGGTCATCAGGGCCCTGCACGGGTGAGGGGCACGGCCTGGGCACGGGGTGGCATCAGGGAGGGTGGGGTTGGCTCAGGGTGGCATCAGGAGGGCTGTGTTGGCTCTGGGTGGCATCAGGAGGGCTGTGTTGGCACCAGGAGGGCTGTGTTGGCTCTGGGTGACATCAGGAGGGCTGTGTTGGCTCTGGGTGACATCAGGAGGGCTGTGTTGGCACCAGGAGGGCTGTGTTGGCTCTGGGTGACATCAGGAGGGCTGTGTTGGCACCAGGAGGGCTGTGTTGGCTCTGGGTGGCATCAGGAGGGCTGTGTTGGCACCAGGAGGGCTGTGTTGGCTCTGGGTGGCATCAGGAGGGCTGTGTTGGCACCAAGGAGGGCTGTGTTGGCTCTGGGTGGCATCAGGAGGGCTTGTGTTGGCTCTGGGTGGCATCAGGAGGGCTGTGTTGGCTCTGGGTGGCATCAGGAGGGCTGTGTTGGCTCTGGGTGGCATCATGAGGGCTGTGTTGGCTCTGGGTGGCATCAGGGTGGGTGGTGTTGGCTCTGGGTGGCATCATGAGGACTGTGTTGGCTCTGGGTGGCATCAGGAGGGCTTGTGTTGGCTCTGGGTGGCATCAGGAGGGCTGTGTTGGCACCAGGAGGGCTGTGTTGGCTCTGGGTGACATCAGGAGGGCTGTGTTGGCACCAGGAGGGCTGTGTTGGCTCTGGGTGGCATCAGGAGGGCTGTGTTGGCACCAGGAGGGCTGTGTTGGCTCTGGGTGGCATCAGGAGGGCTGTGTTGGCACCAAGGAGGGCTGTGTTGGCTCTGGGTGGCATCAGGAGGGCTTGTGTTGGCTCTGGGTGGCATCAGGAGGGCTGTGTTGGCTCTGGGTGGCATCAGGAGGGCTGTGTTGGCTCTGGGTGGCATCATGAGGGCTGTGTTGGCTCTGGGTGGCATCAGGGTGGGTGGTGTTGGCTCTGGGTGGCATCATGAGGACTGTGTTGGCTCTGGGTGGCATCAGGAGGGCTTGTGTTGGCTCTGGGTGGCATCAGGAGGGCTGTGTTGGCTCTGGGTGGCATCATGAGGGCTGTGTTGGCTCTGGGTGGCATCAGGAGGGCTGTGTTAGCACCAGGAGGGCTGTGTTGGCTCTGGGTGGCATCAGGGTGGGTGGTGTTGGCTCTGGGTGGCATCAGGAGGGCTGTGTTGGCTCTGGGTGGCATCAGGAGGGCTGTGTTGGCTCTGGGTGGCATCAGGGTGGGTGGTGTTGGCTCTGGGTGGCATCAGGAGGGCTGTGTTGGCTCTGGGTGGCATCAGGGTGGGTGGTGTTGGCTCTGGGTGGCATCAGGAGGGCTGTGTTGGCACCAGGAGGGTGATATTGGGTCTAGGTGGCATCAGGAGGGCTGTGTTGGCTCTGGGTGGCATCAGGAGGGCTGTGTTGGCTCTGGGTGGCATCAGGAGGGCTCTGGTTGGCACCAGGAGGGCTGTGTTGGCTCTGGTTGGCATCAGGAGGGCTCTGGGTGGCACCAGGAGGGCTGTGTTGGCTCTGGGTGGTTATTTGGGGTGATTTTGTGGTTATTTGGGGTGATTCTGGAGTTATTTTCGGGGGATTGTTTTTATTTTTTGCGGGGTGATTCTGTGATTACTTGGGGTGATTTGGGGATTATTTGGGGTGATTTTGAGGTTATTTTTGGAGGACTATTTTTATTTTTCGAGGGGTGACTCTGTGACCATTTGGGGTGATCCTGTCATTATTTTGGGCTGATTCTGTGACATTGGGGTGACTCTGTGACCATTTGGGGCAATTCCCATTACTTTGGGCTGATCCTGTCATTATTTGGGGTTATTTTGTGACCATTTGGGCTGATCTGCCATTACTTTGGGCTGATCTGTCATTACTTTGGGATGATCCTGTAATTATTTTTGGGGTTATTTTGTGACCATTTGGGCTGATCCTGTCATTACTGTGGGGTGACTCTGTGACCATTTGGGGCAATTCCCATTACTTTGGGCTGATCTGTCATTACTTTGGGCTGATCCTGTCATTATTTTGGGGTTATTTTGTGACCATTTTGGATGATCTGTCATTATTTTGGGGTTATTTTGTGACCATTTGGGCTGATCCTGTCATTACTTTGGGCTGATCTGTCATTACTTTGGAGTGATTCTGTGACATTGAGGTGATTCTGTGACATTGGGGTGACTCTGTGACCATTTGGGGTGATTTTGGAGTTATTTTCAGGGGATTTTTTTTTTAGTTTTCTAGGGATGATTTGGGGATTATTTTGGGGTGACTCTGTGACCATTTGGGGCAATTCCCATTATTTTGGGCTGATCCTGCCATTACTTTGGGCTGATCTGTCATTACTTTGGGCTGATCCTGTCATTATTTTGGGGTTATTTTGTGACCATTTGGGCTGATCTGTCATTACTTTGGGCTGTTCTGTGACATTGGGCTGATTCTGTGACATTGGGGTGACTCTGTGACCATTTGGGGCAATTCCCATTATTTTGGGCTGAGCCTGTCATTACTTTGGACTTATTCTGTCATTACTTTGGGGTTATTCTGTGATTTTTGGGGTGATTCTGTGACCATTTGGGGTGATTTTGGAGTTATTTTCAGGGGATTTTTTTTTAGTTTTCTAGGGATGTTTTGGGGATTATTTGGGGCAATTCTGTCATTACTTTGGGCTGATCCTGTCATTATTTTGGGGTTATTTTGTGGCCATTTGGGCTGATCTGTCATTATTTTGGGCCGATTCTGTGACATGGGGCTGACTCTGTGACCATTTGGGGTGATCCTGTCATTATTTTGGGGTGACTCTGTGACATTGGGCTGACTCTGTGACCATTTGGGGCAATTCCCATTATTTTGGGTGATCCTGCCATTATTTTGGGGTTATTTTGTGACCATTTGGGCTGATCTGTCATTATTTTGGGGTGATTCTGTGCCCATTTGTGGTGATTTTGGAGTTATTTTCAGGGGATTTTTTTTTAGTTTTCTAGGGATGATTTGGGGATTATTTGGGGCGATTCTGCCATTACTTTGGGCTGATCTGTCATTATTTTGGGCTGATCCTGTCATTACTTTGGGCAGATTCTGTCATTATTTTGGGGTTATTCTGTGATTTTTGAGTTGATTCTGTGACCATTTGTGGGTGATTTTGGAGTTATTTTCAGGGGATGATTTTTGGTTTTTTGAGGGATGATTCTGTGACTATTTGGGCTGATCTTGTCATTACTTTGGGCTGACCTGTCATTATTTTGGGGTGATTCTGTGACATTGGGGTGACTCTGTGACCATTTGGGCTGATCCTGTCATTACTTTGGGCTGATCCTGTCATTATTTTGAGGTTATTCTTTGACCATTTGAGCTGATCTTGTCATTATTTTGGGGTGACTCTGTGACCATTTGGGGCAATTCTCATTACTTTGGGCTGATCAGTCATTACTTTGGGCTGATCCTGCCATAATTTTGGGCTGATTCTGTGACATTGGGGTTATTTTGTGACCATTTGGGGCAATTCTCATTACTTTGGGCTGATCTGTCATTACCTTGGGCTGATCTGTCATTACTTTGGGCTGATCCTGTCATTATTTTGGGGTTATTTTGTGACCATTTGGGCTGATCAGTCATTACTTTGGGCTGTTCTGTGACATCGGGATGACTCTGTGACTATTTGGGACAATTCCCATTATTTTGGGCTGATCCTGTCATTATTTTGGGCTGATCTGTCATTACTTTGGGGTTATTTTGTGACCGTTTGGGCTGATCCTGTCATTATTTTGGGCTGATTCTGTGAAATTGGGGTGACTCTGTGACCATTTGGGCTGATCCTGTCATTACTTTGGGCTGATCCTGTCATTATTTTGGGCTGATTCTGTGAAATTGGGGTGACTCTGTGACCATTTGGGCTGATCTGTCATTACTTTGGGCTGATTCTGTGACATTGGGCTGATTCTGTGACATTGGGCTGATTCTGTGACATTGGGGTGACTCTGTGACCATTTGGGGCAATTCCCATTACTTTGGGCTGATCCTGTCATTATTTTGGGGTTATTTTGTGGCCATTTGGGATGATCCTGTCATTACTTTGGGCTGATCTGTCATTACTTTGGGCTGATTTGGTGACATGGGCTGATTCTGTGACATTGGGGTGACTCTGTGACCATTTGGGCTGATCTGTCATTACTTTGGGCTGATCCTGCCATTATTTTGGGCTGATCCTGTCATTATTTTGGGCTGATTCGGTGACATTGGGGTGACTCTGATATTGGGGTGACTCTGTGACCATTTGGGGCAATTCCCATTATTTTGGGCTGATCTGTCATTACTTTGGGCTGATTCTGTGACCATTTGGGCTGTTCTGTCCTTACTCTGGGCTGTTCTGTCCTTACTCTGGGCTGTTCTGTCCTTACTCTGGGCTGATCTGTCCTTACTCTGGGCTGTTCTGTCCTTACTCTGGGCTGTTCTGTCCTTACTCTGGGCTGACCTGTCCTTACTCTGGGCTGACCTGTCCTTACTCTGGGCTGACCCCCCGATGTTCTGGCCCATTCCCCCTCCCTGCAGCCCGTGGGACTCGGACCTGCCCGACGACGTGGAGGAGATGAAGCTGATCCTGCACATGTGGGTGGCCCTTTTCTACAGGAAACCCACCAGGCTGCTCAGCAGCCACAGGAAGGTGGTGGAGCACAACGACCCCAAGAAGTACGTCCTCATCAACAGCTCCCAACGCTTCCTGCGCTTTGGGGACACCTCAGGGGACACCCCTGGGCTGGAGACCTGCCCTGCAGACTCCGGCTCAGACCCTGACCAGACTCCCAGTAGCTCCCTGGATCCCAGTTCTCCCAGTCAGGGATCTTTCCCAGTGGGGAAGAGCCTGGTGGATTCACGGAATGGCGATGCCGGCGTGGACAGCACCGTGTCCTCCTCCTCGGGGGAGCTGCCCTGCCAGCAGGAGGAGGAGGAGGAGGAGGAGCCTTCCTCCACCAGCTGCCCTGAGAGCCTCCCTGAGGGGGTTGTTATCCCTGAGGAGAACCTGGATATGGAAGACATGGAGCCTGTGAGAGCCACAGAGCTGGGAATGATCGAGGAGTTCGTCATTGTGGTGAGTTTGGGGACTCTGCTCAATAAGGGACATCCTTGCACTTGAGGGGTGGGACAATCCAGCTCTTGGGATCTCTGGGAACAGGGAGTGCTCTGGGAACAGGGAATGGGGATCCCCCCCAAAGCAGACCCTGCTGCTCAATGTCTCACTCTGTTTTCTCCTCTCTCCCCCTCCTTTCTCCCCCTCAATCAACTCTCCAACCAAGAGCACAGACCCAAAGAACTTTAGTTTATGCCAAGTGTGTCTTCAAGGACAAAACTTCCACTTTATCAGCTCCTGATCCCCCAGAACTTGGCAGGGAAAGGAGAAATCCCCTCACAGGTGGCAACTGAAAAAACACAGAGCAGAATGTGGACAGTTTTAATTCCCAACATGGGCCCCCAGCACTGATTGTGCCACGTGGGCACAGTTGGAGTCACCACAGAGAAGATTTCGGGCCTCAGTCCAGATCTGGGTGTCCCCTTGGATGGAGATGCCATTCCCAGGCTCTGGCATCCCTCTGGGCAGCAGGGCCTTGGCATGGGGAGAATCCCAAGGGAGCAGGGCCTTTTCCAAGGGGGAGAATCCCAAGAGAGCAGGGCCTTGGCATGGGGAGAATCCCAGGAGAGCAGGGCCTTGGCATGGGCAGAATCCCAGGAGAGCAGGGCCTTGGCATGGGGAGAATCCAATGGGAGCAGGGCCTTGGCATGGGGAGAATCCCAGGAGAGCAGGGCCTTGGCATGGGGAGAATCCCAAGGGAGCAGGGCCTTGGCATGGGGAGAATCCCAGGAGAGCAGGGCCTTGGCATGGGGAGAATCCCAGGAGAGCAGGGCCTTGGCATGGGGAGAATCCCAAGGGATCAGGGCCTTGGCATGGGGAGAATCCAATGGGAGCAGAGCCTTGGCATGGGGAGAATCCAATGGGAGCAGAGCCTTGGCATGGGGAGAATCCCAGTGGGATCAGGGCCTTGGCATGGGGAGAATCCCAGTGGGATCAGGGCCTTGGCATGGGGAGAATCCAATGGGAGCAGGGCCTTGGCATGGGGAGAATCCAATGGGAGCAGGGCCTTGGCATGGGGAGAATCCCAAGGGAGCAGGGCCTTGGCATGGGGAGAATCCAAAGGGCGCAGGGCCTTGGCGTGGGGAGAATCCCAAGGGAGCAGGGCCTTGGCATGGGGAGAATCCCAGTGGGATCAGGGCCTTGGCATGGGGAGAATCCCAGGGGAGCAGGATCATGACATGGATACTCTCCAAAGGGAAAGAATCCCAGGAGAGCAGGGCCTTTTCCAAGGGGGAAGAATCCCAGGGCAGCAGGTTCCTGACATGGATCCTTTCCAAGGGGGAGGAATCCCAAAGAACTCATGGCTGTTCCTGGTGTTCCTGAAGCTCAGTCAGGTCCAAATCCTTTCCTGAGGGATGAGGGAGCCACAAACCTCCCATGTGTGTGCCAGGGGGACATGGCACAGCCTTGCCCTGGTTTGCAGCATCCCCTCTGGGGAAATCCAGGAATATTCCATTCCGGCCAGAGCTTTTAAATCCATTTTTGCAGTTTCTCCAGAGTGGAGGCACTTTGGGAAACACAAACCAGGAATGTTGCTGATGTTTTCCAAGCTTGAATTCTTGGAGCTGAAATAATGAATTTCAAACTTGTGCTCTGAGCAAACCAGCAGCTCCCACAGGAAAGGAAAATCCCAGGGGGTTTTCCATCCATTTTCCTGCCCTGAGGAATAACCTCTGGATTGTGTTGTTCCAGGAGGAATCCTTCCAGGAGGAGCTGGTGGAAGCCACCATCATCTACAGCCCTTCCCATCACCTGGAATGTGCCAGTGGATCCTCAGAGGGGCTGGGCATGGAAAATCCCTTGGGCCCAGCCCCAAATTCCAGCCCAGCTCCATGGACAGACACCCCCAATGGAATTCCTGGAGTCTGGGAGCAGCAGGAGAGCAGCTGGGCAGCGGAATCCCAGGATGGGACTGCTCCTGCCAGGGGTATGGAGGGCACAGCAGGTGCTGGGCATTGCCTGGAGTTGGAGGACAGCACCAAGCCACAGGATTCCATGCCCTTGGAAGTGAGTCCTGGAAGTGCCGATCCTGAGGTACAACTGGAATTACAAGAGCCCTTGGGACAGCCTGGGAAAGAGGAGGGAGAGATGGAGGAGGACAAGGAGGAGACCGAGGACTCTGAGGAGGAAAGCACCTTCCTGGGGCCCGTGGATTTGGTGTTGTCCGAGAGCAGCGACGCCGAGATGGAATGTGAGCAGGAACCAGGGAATTCCGAATATCCAGAGGACTCCATGCTCAGCTCTGCCTCCCTGGCATCCCCCTGCTCTGCCAGGTCAGCCTCAGTGCTGTCAGATGGCACAGAGACTGGCACTCTGGTTGGCTCTCCAGGGTTTCCTGGTGAGATGGCACCGAGCCTGGAGGAGCCCTGGGAAGCTCCGGCCACGCCGGATTCGGAGCCGGGACGTGCTGGAGTGGCCACTGCAGCTCCTGGGAGGTCACCCCATGGCAGTGGGGAGGAGCTGCCCCCTCCTGAGCCAGGCCCTTCCCATGGGGCACAGCCAGACAGCATCACAGGTACCTCTGGACCTGCTGCAGAGACTCCTGGGGAGAGCTTGGAGCAGAAAAACAGGGATCATGAACCCTCTGGAGAAAGCTTGGAGCCCGCTGGGACCAGCCTGGAGCCACCACAGGGCCAGGGACTGGCACTGAACTTGTCCCCTGACTCCAGCTCTCCCTGCCTGCCGTCTCCTGGTGTATCCCTGGATCCTGGGGCTGCTCCAGAGGGCCAGGACAGCGTGGTGGGCATCCAACTGCCATCACAGGGCGGGAGCAGCCACCTTTCCCGGGAATATGGGAGCGATGCTCCTGCTGGTCTCACCTCACAGAGCTCTGGGCAGCCAAACCAAGAGGGGAAGGAGGTTCTGGGGCAGGAGGAGCCTGGCAGGCCTGGAGCAGACCCCACAGCAGTGCTGGATGATCCCATGGGAACAGGGGATGATCCCATGGGAGCAGGGCATGGCCAGGACTTCCCCTCAGACTCCACAGCCGTAGGAGGAGCTCCCAAAGCTGGGCAGGGCAGGGATGTGTGTCCTGGTGCAGGGAATTCCCCCAGGAGCGACAGAGCAGGCCTGGAGGGGACAGAGGATGCAGCACAGGAGCCAGAGGTGCCTCTCCATGCCCTGGATCCAACCTTGGAGGAGGAGGGAATGACTGACACGGAGGAGCCCCCCAGGCAGCAGCAGAGCTTCCCAAAGAGCCCCTCCAGCCCTGCAGACTCTGCTCCCGAGGAGGACACGGAGCCCCCCAGGCCCTCAGGGCACAGCCCATGGAAACCAGGCCTGTGGCAGCCCTGGCATTCCCGTGGGGAAGCCGAGGGAAGTGGGGCTGCCCCGAGCCAGGGCCGTGCCCAGGGCGTGATCCGGTACCCTGCTCCGAGCGCGGCACCACTGGCACGGAGAGTCCCTGCGGATGTGCCGCCAGCTGAGCCAGGAGCCAGGTGGGCTTCTCCTCCCCGTGGAATCCAGCCTGGAATCCAGCCTGGCATCCAGCCTGGAATCCAGGGAGCTGAGCCGGACTCAGCCCCAGCCGTGAGTCCTGGGATGCTCCATCCTGGCACGGATGGCACTCCGGGCGCTGCCTCCTGGCCCTGCTCCCCCTGTGCCAGCCCTGGGAGCCAAGCCAGGGATCCAGAGGAGAGCCAGAGGGAGGAACCCACCCTGCCTGGGCATCCGGGAGGGGAGAGGAGCAGCCCTGGCTCCAGCCCTCCATCATCTCCACAGCGGGAGTCGCCCAGTCCGTGGGGGGAGCCTCACTCTCTGTCCAGGGAAAGGGAATCCAAGGATTTCCCTGATCCACACCGTGCCAGGGAATCTGAGGATTTCCCCGATCCACACCATGCCAGGGAATCTGAGGATTTCCCTGATCCACACCGTGCCAGGGAATCTGAGGATTTCCCTGATCCACACCGTGCCAGGGTATCTGAGGATTTCCATAATCCACACTGTGCCAGGAGGCACTTGGAATCCGAGCACTGTGCCCGGAGGGACATGGAATCTGAGGAATTCCTTGATCCACACCATGCCAGGAGGGACAGGGAATCTGAGGAATTCCTTGATCCACACCATGCCAGGAAGTACAGGGAATCTGAGGAATTCCTTGATCCATACTATGCCATGATGGACATGGAACCTGAGGATTTCCCTGATGCACACCATGCCAGGGAATCTGAGGCATTCCCTGATCCACACCGTGCCAGGAGGCACTTGGAATCCGAGGCATTCCCAGATCCACACCGTGCCAGGGAATCTGAGGCATTCCCTGATCCACACCGTGCCAGGAGGCACTTGGAATCCGAGGCATTCCCAGATCCACACCGTGCCAGGGAATCTGAGGCATTCCCTGATCCACACCGTGCCAGGAGGCACTTGGAATCCGAGGCATTCCCAGATCCACACCATGCCAGGGAATCTGAGGCATTCCCTGATGCACACCGTGCCAGCAGACACAGGGAGTCCGAGGCATTCCCTGATCCACACCACTATGCCAGGAGGCACTTGGAATCCGAGGATTTCCCTGACATCTCAGAAATGGAAGAGGGAGAAATCCTTTCCTCCCCTATGCCGGTGTCACCATTCCATGCCCATGGATATCCCCCCGGAGAAGACCTGGAGTTCAGTGAGAGTGAGGAGGACCCCTTGGATGAATTCCCAAGGGCAGGGCAGTTCCTGAACAGGGACACACAGCCCGGCCTGACCTTCGAGGATCCATCGGAGATTCCATGCGGTGACTCAGAGTGGGAATATCCCGGGATGAATCCGCTGTTCCCACTTCCAGCCAGGGCTTCCCACGGTGCCAGACCCAGGGATGGCACCTGGACTAACAGTGACCCCTCCTGCCTGGAGAGGCTCGGAGAGGCATCCCAGGATTCCCGGCGTTCCGTGATCAGGCGGCACCGCCGGGAGCGGGTCGGCCATTCCCAGGCTGTGCCAAAGCACCAGGGCCGTGCCGGGCAGTGCCACCTGTCCCGCTGGCTGACCGGGGGCTGGAGGGGCAGCGAGGAGGTCACGCAGAGCACCCTGGACATGGAGTGTCTGCGCTTCCACCACAAGCTCCAGCAGATCCTGAGGAGCAGCAAGAGCAATCCAGCCTGTCCGGCTTCCGACGGCGCATTCCCAAAATGCCCGGCACCGCAGAGCAGGAGCCCCATCCAGGTGCCAGTGCCACCCTTGAGCCGGCACCGCCGGAGTGGCCACCACGGCGAGGAGCAGGACCCACCCTGGGACACGAGTGGCCCCTCCCGACGCCGGTGCCAGGCTCGTCCCCACCTGGGCACGGCCCGGCGCGAGCAGCGGGCGCCGGAGCGGCACCAGGACATCGCCGTCATCCTGGACGAGCGCTCCGAGCTGCGCAGGGTGGTGCTGGGCAGGGAGGACGTGGGCAGCGAGGATGGAGAGCCTGGCAGCGAAGGGATGGGCACGGCACAGCCAGCAAAGAGGGTGGCATTCGATGACACCATCGGCGAGCTGTGCGGGGCCCTGCGGAGCCACCTCCACCGAGTGGCCACCGACGCCACCGCCGCGGCACAGCCCGGCATGTTCCACCTGGTGGAGACCGGCAAGGAGCCCTTCTTTGAGAGGCTGAAGGTAAGAGCCAGGGCCACCAGCTGGGGACAAGTGGTGGCACCAGGGTGGGGAAAGGTGGCACAGCCAGGAGCCACCTCTGGTGTCTCAGCTTTGGGATCACAGGGAAAGGTGGCACAGCCAGGAGCCACCTCTGGTGTCTCACCTTGAGGCATTGGGGTCACAGGGAAAGGTGGCACAGCTAGAAGTCACCTCTGGTGTCTCAGCTTGACAGGGAGAGGTGGCACAGGCAGGAGCCACGTCTGGCATCTCAGCTTTGGGATCACAGGGAAAGGTGGCACAGCCAGGAGCCACCTCTGGTGTCTCACCTTGAGGCATTGGGGTCACAGGGAAAGGTGGCACAGGCAGGAGCCACCTCTGGTGTCTCAGCTTTGGGATCACAGGGAAAGGTGGCACAGCCAGGAGCCACCTCTGGTGTCTCAGCTTGGCAGGGAGAGGTGGCACAGCCAGGAGCCACCTCTGGCATCTCAGCTTTGGGATCACAGGGAAAGGTGGCACAGCCAGGAGCCACCTCTGGTGTCTGAGCTTGACAGGGAGAGGTGGCACAGCCAGGAGCCACCTCTGGTGTCTCAGCTTGGTAGGGAAAGGTGGCACAGGCAGGAGCCACCTCTGGCATCTCACCTTGAGGCATTGGGGTCACAGGGAAAGGTGGCACAAGCAGGAGCCACCTCTGGTGTCTCAGCTTGGCAGGGAGAGGTTTGCACAGCTAGGAGCCACCTCTGGCATCTCAGCTTTGGGATCACAGGGAAAGGTGGCACGGCCAGGAGCCACCTCTGACATCTCACCTTGAGGCATTGGGGTCACAGGGAAAGGTGGCACAGGCAGGAACCACCTCTGACATCTCACCTTGAGGCATTGGGGTCACAGGGAAGGGTGGCACAGGCAGGAGCCACCTCTGGTGTCTCAGCTTGGCAGGGAGAGGTTGGTACAGGCAGGAGCCACCTCTGGCATCTCAGCTTTGGGATCACAGGGAAAGGTGGCACAGGCAGGATCCACCTCTGGCATCCCAGCTTGGCTCCCACCTCCAGGCATTGGGATCACTGGGATCATTGGGGTCATTGAGGATGGGCAGCATCCTTAGGATTGAGTCATCATCGAATCCTGGAATGGTTTAGGTTGGAAAAGAGCTTAAAGGGCATCCAACCCCTGCCATGGGCAGGGACACCTCCCACTGTCCCAGGAGCTCCAGCCTGGCCTTGGACACTGCCAGGGATGGATCCAGGGGCAGCCACAGCTTCTCTGGGAAATCCAGCCCCTGTGCACCCTTCAGCCAGAAATTCCTTCCCAATATCCCTCTAAATCTACTCAAATCTTTGAGTCTGAAGCCCAACCATCCCCAGCACTGCCAGGGCCACCACTGACCACGTCCCCAAGTGCCACATCCATGTGGATATTCAATCCCTCCAGGGATGGGAATTCCACCACCTCCCTGGGCAGCCCCTTCCAGTACCTGAGCACCCTTTTGGTGGGGGAATTTTCCCTCATATCCAACCTGGACCTCCCCTGGCACAGTCTGAGGCCATTCCCTCTTTTCCTGTCCTTGAACATCCATCCCATGGGCCAGCACAGGTGGGAAGTTCAGGAAGCACAGCCTGAGGCCATTCCCTCTTTTCCTGTCCCTTGAACATCCATCCCATGGGCCAGCACAGGTTGCAATTCAGGCAGCCCAAACTCAGCTCTCCAAGGTGGCTTTTCCTGGAGCTCTTGTTCCGTGGTTGGAAATTCAGGGAGAGTGATTTCCTGGGACGATTTCCTGCCATGGAATACCAAAGAGGCCCCATCCATGGCACAGTGAGAGGCTTGATGTGCTTTCCCAGAAGGTTTTCAGGGATAAGTCTGTGGCTTTTTCCTCCCCTTCCAGCTGGAGCCCCAGCCTGGATCCAGCAGCGCTCCCACAGCATCCCATCCCTCTCCCATTCCACAGGCCCCATCCCACCCCTGTCCCTGTGTTCCCAGGCAGGTGTGTGCCTGGATCTGCCCCTCCCAAGGCTGCCCGTGGTTTCTGTTGCAGGCCCAGCTGAGGAAGGAGGGCTGGGTGAGGACAGACCCCCTGAGCTTCTGCCGGGGCCGGCGCCGCGACGGGGACCGGCTGCTCGTCATCCTCAGGAACCAGGACATCTCCTCCCACATCCACAGCGTGAGGATCCCCAGCCCCTGTCCTGCCCCTCCTCCTCAATCCCAGGGAAAGGCTGGAGCAGCCCAGGGCAAAGGGGAGAGGCTGGGCTGTGCCTGCTGGGAATGCTGTGTCCCTGTATCCACAGGGAATGAATGGGCTGTGTCCCTGTATCCACAGGGAATGAATGGGCTGTGTCCCTGTATCCACAGGGAATGAATGGGCTGTGTCCCTGTATCCACAGGGACTGGGCTGTGTCCCTGTATCCACAGGGACTGGGCTGTGTCCCTGTATCCACAGGGAATGGGCTGTATCCCTGTATCCACAGGGACTGGGCTGTGTCCCTGTATCCACAGGGACTGGGCTGTATCCACAGGGACTGGGCTGTGTCCCTGTATCCACAGGGACTGGGCTGTATCCCTGTATCCACAGGGACTGGGCTGTGTCCCTGTATCCACAGGGACTGGGCTGTGTCCCTGTATCCACAGGGAATGGGCTGTATCCCTGTATCCACAGGGACTGGGCTGTGTCCCTGTATCCACAGGGACTGGGCTGTGTCCCTGTATCCACAGGGACTGGGCTGTATCCACAGGGACTGGGCTGTGTCCCTGTATCCACAGGGAATGGGCTGTATCCCTGTATCCACAGGGAATGCTGTATCCCTGTATCCCCAGGGAATGGGCTGTGTCCCTGTATCCACAGGGAATGGGCTGTATCCACAGGGAATGGGCTGTGTCCCTGTATCCACAGGGCCTGGGCTGTGTCCCTGTATCCACGGGGAATGGGCTGTATCCCCAGGGAATTGGCTGTGTCCACAGGGAATGGGCTGTATCCACAGGGAATGGGCTGTATCCACAGGGAATGGGCTGTATCCACAGGGAATGGGCTGTGTCCACAGGGACTGGGCTGTGTCCCTGTATCCCCAGGGAATGGGCTGTATCCCCAGGGAATTGGCTGTGTCCCTGTATCCCCAGGGAATGGGCTGTATCCCTGTATCCACAGGGCCTGGGCTGTGTCCCTGTATCCCCAGGGCCTGGGCTGTGGGGCCAGCAGTGCTGGGGTCCTGCAGGGGATCCCTGGGCCTGGCTGACTCTGTGTCTGGGCAGGTGCCGGGGCTGCTGGAGCTCAAGTGCTGTCCCGGTGTGGTGTTTGCCGGCGTGGACAGCGCCGAGGACGTCACCGGGCACACCTTCCAGGAGCTGTTCCACACCGGGGGCTTCCTGGTGTCCGACCACTCCCTGCTGGAGTCGCTGTCCCTGGGTGAGTCTGGGGGCACAGACAGGGGGTGGCAGCTCCCAGGGGTCCCAGAAAGTAGTGGCAGTGATGGGTTGTACAGGGACACTCAGCCTGGAGAACCTTGGAATGGTTTGGGTGGGAAGGACCTGAAAGCCCACCCAGTTCCACCCCCAACCCCTCCCACTGTCCCAGGTGCTCCAGCCTGGCCTTGGACACTGCCAGGGATGGATCCAGGGGCAGCCACAGCTTCTCTGGGAAATCCAGCCCAGCCCCTGCCCACCCTCCCACCCACCAATCCCTTCCCAACAGCCCCCCCAGCCCTGCCCTCTGGCACTGGGAAGCCATTCCCTGTGTCCTGCCCCTCCAGGCCTTGGCCCCAGTCCCTCCCCAGCTCTCCTGGAGCCCCTTCAGGCCCTGCCAGGGGCTCTCAGCACTCTGGGGCCCCACTGGACACAGCAATTGGGCACTGCCTGTGCCAGGAGCATCCTCAGCTCTGCTTGCCCTCCTGGATGCAGCAATTCCCTTGGCTGGGAATGGTTCAGAGCAGAGAGACCTGGAAGCACCAAGGGTGGAGCCAAAATCTCCTGATTGATGGGAATGCTGGGATGGGTTGGGTTGGAAGGGACTTAAAGCCCATCCAGTTCCAACCCCAACCCCTCCCACTGTCCCAGGAGCTCCAGCCTGGCCTTGGACACTGCCAGGGATGGATCCAGGGGCAGCCACAGCTTCTCTGGGAAATCCAGCCCAGCCCCTGCCCACCCTCCCAGCCAGGAATTCTATCCCAATATCCAATGGCAAAGGGAGGAGAAAGGGGGGACCTTGTTGCTTTTGTGGGATGGGAAGTGAGAGAACTGAGCCAGTCCTGGAGGGAAACAGGGGTGGGACAGGGGCAGGGGGACAGGGAGAAGGGGAGACAGGGAGTGACAGGGACAAGGGGTGACAGGGACAGGGGGTAACAGGAAAAAGGGGGAGACAGGGGCAAGGGGGTGATAGGGACAAAGGGGAGACAGGGACAGGAAGTGACAGGGACAAGCTGCAGTTATTTCAGGTGTTATTGGGGATCCAACTGCCCCTTCTCCTCACCCTGTGGCTCTTGTGTCCCCAGCCCAGCTGAAGGAGGTGCTGAAGGTGCTGGAGAAGCTCAGCAGGAGCGGGAGGTGGAAGTGGCTCCTTCACTACAGGGAGAGCAAGAAGCTCAAAGGAGACCTCAGGTGAGTGGCAGGTGGGTTTGGCACCTGCAGGGGGTGGAACAGCAGGAACTGGGACCTGGAGAGGATCACATGGGCTGGAATTTGGGCTTGGGTGGGATCCTGGGGGAGGCAGAGCCCTGGCAGCAGTTCCTGCCCCTCTGTACACCCATGAGACCCTTCCCTGTCCCAGGACATCCTCAGGGAATGCTCCAGCCTCATCCCTGGCTAAAATCCCTGGGATCATCCATGGCCTTGAGGTGCTCCAGCATCATTAAAACATCTCCCTGTTCTCCCACTGTCACCCCCTGGGCTCTGCAGTGTCACCTGTGCCAGCTGTCCCTGTGTCCCCTCCCAGCCCCCTGTGCCAGTCCCTGCTCAGGGCTCTGTGGTGTCACCTGTGCCAGCTGTCCCTGTGTCCCCTCCCAGCCCCCTGTGCCAATCCTGCTCAGGGCTCTGCAGTGTCACCTGTGCCAGCTGTCCCTGTGTCCCCTCCCAGCCCCCTGTGCCAGTCCCTGCTCAGGGCTCTGCAGTGTCACCTGTGCCAGCTGTCCCTGTGTCCCCTCCCAGCCCCCTGTGCCAGTCCCTGCTCAGGGCTCTGCAGTGTCACCTGTGCCAGCTGTCCCTGTGTCCCCTCCCAGCCCCCTGTGCCAATCCTGCTCAGGGCTCTGCAGTGTCACCTGTGCCAGCTGTCCCTGTGTCCCCTCCCAGCCCCCTGTGCCAGTCCCTGCTCAGGGCTCTGCAGTGTCACCTGTGCCAGCTGTCCCTGTGTCCCCTCCCAGCCCCCTGTGCCAGTCCCTGCTCAGGGCTCTGCAGTGTCACCTGTGCCAGCTGTCCCTGTGTCCCCTCCCAGCCCCCTGTGCCAATTCCTGCTCAGGGCTCTGTGGTGTCACCTGTGCCAGCTGTCCCTGTGTCCCCTCCCAGCCCCCTGTGCCAATCCCTGCTGGGCAGGAGGGAAAACATTCCCGATTTCCCAAATCCAACCCACAGCCCGGTGGGAGAACAAACCCTGCCCCGGCCCAGACCACTGCAGACCAATACAAACCAGCACACCCAGTACAGACCAGTACAAACCAGCACACCCAGTACAAACCAGCACAGCCAACCAAACCAGCACCCCCATTATGGATAAATACAAACCAGCACCCCCAGTACAGACCAGTGCAAAACAGCACCCCCAGTACAAACCAGTACAAACCAGCACAGCCAACCAAACCAGCACCCCCATTATAGATCAGTACAGACCAGCACCCCCAGTACAGCCAACCCAAACCAGAACAGCCAGTACAGACCAGTGCAAGCAAACCAGCACCCCCAGTATAAACCAGCACCCCCAGTACAAACCAGCACCCCCAGGAGGAGCTGCCTGGAGTGAGGAGTCCCTTTGGGTCCCTGCAGTGACACCGGAGTGTGGGACCAGCCATGGGTCTGGAAACCCCCCTTGGCAGGGCTGGGGGGCACAGGGGGGGCACAGCAGAGACACAGCAGGGCAGGGGGGGCACAGAGGGGACACAGCAGGTACAGGGGAGGCACAGGGGGGGCACAGCAGAGCAGGGGGGGCACAGCAGGTACAGGGAGGGCACACAGGGGACACAGCAGGTACAGGGGGGACACAGCAGGGCAGGGGGGGCACAGAGGGGACACAGCAGGTACAGGGGAGGCACAGGGGGGGCACAGCAGAGGCACAGCAGGGCAGGGGGGGCACAGGGGGGACACAGCAGGTACAGGGAGGGCACAGGGGGGCACAGCAGGTACAGGGGGAGCACAGCAGGGCAAGGGGGGCACAGGGGGGCACAGCAGGGCAGGGGGGGGCACAGAGGGGACACAGGGGGGCACAGCAGTGCAGGAGGGGCACAGGGGGGGCACAGCAGAGACACAGCAGGGCAGCCCCTGATGTTTTTGCCCCTCTCCCTCAGGACAGACCCCGCTGCCCTCGGGAAGCAGCGGCTGCTGCGCTGGGGCCAGGCCGTGGGGCTGCTGGAGCCGCTGCCCTTCCACACCTGCGACAGCCTCGCCCAGGGCCAGGGCCAGAGGCAGTGCCAGGGCCACGGCCACAGCCAGTGCCAGCGCCGCGGCTGCCAGCTCGGGGCATGGCAGAGCTGCCTGAGGGCACTGCAGGTGCAGCACGTGGGGGCCAGGCTGGCCGTGTTCCTCACAGGTGAGGGGGTGTCTGTGCCTCACAGGTGAGGGGGCACAGGGCAGGGGGTACAGGGGTGTGGGGGTGTCTGTGCCTCACAGGTGAGAGGGCACAGGGCAGGGGGCTGTTCCTCACAGGTGATGGGGTGTCTGTGCCTCACAGGGGAGGGGGGCACAGGGGAGGGGGGCACAGGGCAGGGGGCACAGGGGTGTGGGGGTGTCTGTGCCTCACAGGTGAGAGGACACAGGGGAGGGGGGCACAGGGGAGGGGGTGTCTGTGCCTCACAGGTGAGAGGGCACAGGGCAGAGGGGGGCACAGGGCAGGGGACTGTTCCTCACAGGTGAGGGGGTGTCTGTGCCTCACAGGTGAGAGGGTGGCACAGGTGAGGGCACAGGGCAGGGGTGGCTGTTCCTCACAGGTGAGGGGACTGACAGGTAAGGGGGTGTGTCTCACACCCAAGGGCTGTGTAGGTCACAGGTAAGAGACCTCAAGGTCTTAACTTGACCTGAAGTGATGGAGGAGGGACCAGGATTGCCTCATTCCCCCCATTCCTGCTGGAATTGCTCACCTGGTGTCTGAGTCGGGTGTGTAAAGTGAACAGATCTTTGGGAGTCTCCCGAATTCCTCAGGGTTTGGAGCCCCTGGGTGGCATCACATGCCCCTCCAATTCTGGTCCCGCTGGGGCAAGGCTGTTTGCCACCAGCTCTGCTCCCACAGGCAGGACACAGCAATCCCTGTGGGATTTGGGGACATTTCCTGCAGCTTTGGGAAGCACCTCGTTCCTGGGAATTCACGGAGCTGCTCCTTCCCTCCCAGAACACCCTGGAGCCTGCAGGGACATCCTGGAGAGCCAAGGGATCCTGGTGATGGATGTCAGCACCTTCCTGGACACGCTGCTGGACGTGGCTGCTCCCTTCAAGAGGAGCTACTGGTGAGGAGGAAGGCTTGGGAGCAATCCCAAAAATCTGGGAGCAGCCCCTGGGTTGTGGAAGCAGCTCCTGCGTTGTGGGAGTAGTTCTGGGAGCAGCCTCTGGGTTTTTGGGAGTAGTTTCTGGGTTGTGGAAGCAGCTCCTTGAGCAGCTCCTGGGTCATGGGAGCAGTTCCTGGGTTTTTGGGAGCAGTTCCTGGAGCAGCCCTTGGGATTTTGGGAGCAGTTCCTGGAGCAGCCCTTGGGATTTTGGGAGCTGGGATCCAGCTGCTCCTGCGGTGCTGGGTACAGGATCTGCTGGCACTCAGGGTGACTCCTGGGTCCGTGGTTGGGAGAGCTGCACTTGGCACTGTTTGGAATGGGAAACACTTCCTGCCTTTTCCTGGGAAGCTCTCCAGGAGTGAGGAGTGAGCAGAGCAGTGACCTTTGCCACGTCTCTCTGTGTTGCAGGTGACAAAGCGAAGCCACCACGTGGCTCCTCCCCTCGGTGGCACCACTTGGGGCATCCCAATCCTGCTGGGACAGCCCCAGGTCCCAGCGGGCTCCGGGTGGCACAGGAAGGCCCATCCCAATCCTGCACCTCCCCCTTGGTTAGAGGGGGCAGAGCAGAATCCCCCCTGGGGGTTCATTCCCTGCCCTCCTGTTGCATCATAGAACAGGTTTTAAACGTGACACAGGTTTTAAATGTGACACAGTTATAACTTATTAGAGTGTTCCCAAGTGTTTGATGCCGTTGTTGTGGGAAGGAATAGGAAAACCAATCCCCAGAGGCTGTTGCTACTTGGAAGGAGTGTTTGGAAGGACAAGGAACCCGTTCCCACGTGGCTGTGGCCATGCCCTGCCCTCCCCACACTACATTTATCTCCCTCCCCTGTTGCCTCACGGTACCATTTCCATGCTGGGAGTCCATTCCAGCACGTGGAATTCCTGTAAATACTGGGATGCAGGGGCAGAGAAAGGCTGTTCTTTATGGAGAGGCCACGGTGGGTCCCTGGGCCCGGCCCTGGCACGGCAGGAACAGGGTTTGTCCTCTTTTATTTTGGGTATTTTAAAGAAATGAATTCTAGGCCCTTCTGTACAGGATGAGTTTGTAAAGTTTGAGTAATAAAACAAACAAACAAAAAGTTTGACACTGCTGCTTTCTGGAGAGGGATCATCTCCCAGCACCAGGAAGGGAGCACAGGGATTTTCCCAGGTTTTCCTGGGACATTCACAGGGATCAGCTTCACTCTGCATTGACCTCCAGGCAGGAAGGAGAGAGGGAGCTGGCCCGTGGTGGCTCCTGGATGGTGGATCCCATCCTGTTCCCTGTGCTGAGCCGGAGAACACCAGGAGGGATCACAGGATCTCTGAGGGGAGGGAAGGGCTGGTTCCCACCTGGATTTGGGAAGGCTCAGCCTGGCACAGCCCCAGGGAGGAAGTGCAGGGCATGGAGAACTTCCAGGCCTGGCTGGAAACGGGAAGGTGGTTCCTGGAAGTGCCACCCCGGGAAGAGGAAGTGCCCAAAGAGAGGGAGGGGCAGCCACAGGCAGGGTGAGCTCAGCTTTGTGCTGGGGCAGGATCCCAAAGCCCAATTCCTCAGCACCAGCCCAAGGGTATTCCGAGATATTTCCTGGTTTTCCTGGCACTGCTGTGGCCAAACACCAGCCCTGCTCCTCCTGGTCCAGCTGGATGGCCCAGGCTCCCAGATCCCAGCTGGGGATCCTGAGGCTCCCTCTGGAAAGGATCATCCCTTACTCAGGGAGATCCTGGAGAGGAGCCCCAAGAACAGGAATTGTTGTCGCTGCTTCCACCAAGTGCCTCTCCTGGATGTGGCCCCAAAGGCCCGGTCAGGACCGTGCCATGCCCAGCCTGGTGCTGCCACATCCCCCTGGAGCAGCAATTCCCAACCAGAGCCCCTGATCCCCCTTCCCAGAGGGCAGTGAAGTGAAGCAGACAGGAGCCCAGCACTGGTTTCCAGAGTTTGGCTTTACTTCGCAGTACAGAAATCATGTGGGGCCGGGGCAGCCCCGGGCAGCGCCGGCCCCGTCCTTGCCGGTACCGCGGCGCCCTTTGGTCCGTGCCAGGAGCCAGCAGGGGCACACAAAATACTCCCAACATCTCGCCTGCTCTGCAAGTTTTGTTCTCTCAATTTTATTAAGATTAAAACACAAAGGAGCCTCAGGCACAGCTGTGTCCCAACCCATGTAAACAGGTTCAGAAGCTTAAGTGGAGGTTAAAGTTCTGTGCCCAGAACGAAGCCGACATTTGCTGCTACAACAGAGGTGGGCTTTGTCCATGATACAACTTTGCCACAGAGTCAGGACCCAGGGGAGAGACTTTGAGGGGTGCTGTCCACAATGATGGAGTGCTGGGGCTCTGTTCCTGGGAACCAGGCTGGAGTGAGGGCAGCGTCACAGCTACGAGCTCACCACAAGCACAGGGGGCAGAGGATGGTTTACAAATGATTAAAAAGACAAGGGAAGACACAGCTGGCAATGAGTTATTTTCCAAACCTGCACCAACGTCTGCAAAAATAATAATAATTATCATCATCATCATCATCATCATCAGTTCAGTCTGCCTTTTGCTTAGAGGTTAGTTGGGAAAGGGGTTTGCCAGATTCTGGACAGCAGCCCTACTAGAATGGAATAATTAACACATGATATCCAAAAAGGGAACATTACCAGTGCAGGACTCTTCAGTCTCTCAGAGATGGGATTACAAAAGCAGGCCTTACAATATTGAATTTCGTACAGTGTTCATTAAGTTCCTTATATATTCATATTAGCCGATTTAATTTCTCCTAATTAGAGGCTCTCCCGTTACTGCTGCTCCTCCTCCCCGTAGATGTCGTTCTTCTTGCGCTTCATCTCCTCGAAGTCGAACTCTGAGCCCATCATCCTCTTGTAGATGTCCTTGATGTCGTCACACGTCGTCTCGAAGTGGGTGGTGGCGTCGTAGGTGCGGGAGATGAAGATCTGCAGGGACAGGGGGCTGAGAGCTGGGCCCGGGCCACGCCCCCACGCTGAGACCACGCCCACTCACCCAGGCCACACCCCTACACCGACCATGCCCACTGAGACCACGCCCTCCCACACTCAGGCCACACCCCCACCGAGACCACGCCCCCACTGAGACCACGCCCTCACACATTCAGGCCACACACCTCCACACTAAGGCCACGCCCCACACACAGACCACGCCCCCACGCTGAGACCACGCCCTCCCACACTCAGGCCACACCTCCACCGAGACCACGCCCCCAGAGACCACACCCCCACACTGAGACCACACCCCCACACTGAGACCATGCCCCCTACACTCAGACCACACCCCACACTGAGACTGCATCCCCCACACTCAGGCCACATCCCACTGAGACCACGCCCCCACACTGAGACCGCACCCCCCCACGCTGAGATCACGCCCCCACACTCAGGCCACACCCCACACTGAGACCACGCCCCCACACTCAGGCCACACACCCCACACTCACACCACGCCCTCCCACACCCAGGCCATGCTCTCCCACAGGCCACGCCCCCACACTCAGGCCACGCCCCCCACACCAGCCTGGCCCTTGGTCACTCACCTGGCTCTCAGTGCCCAGGTCAGTGGGGGCAAACAGGTCACTGATGCTGACGAACCTGCAGGGGGCAAAGAACCTCAGGGCCTGGCAGAGCCACAGCGTGGCAGCTGGGATGGGATGGGACACAGCTGGGATGGGATGGGACACAGCTGGGAGGGCTGGAGCGGAGCTGGGAGGGCTGGAGCTGGAGCTGGGAGGGCTGGAGCGGAGCAGGGAGGGCTGGAGTCGGAGCAGGGAGGGCTGGAGTCGGAGCTGGGAGGGCTGGAGCCGGAGCAGGGAGGGCTGGAGTCGGAGCTGGGAGGGCTGGAGCCGGAGCTGGGAGGGCTGGAGCGGAGCAGGGGGGGCTGGAGCGGAGCAGGGAGGGCTGGAGCAGAGCAGGGAGGGCTGGAGCAGGGAGGGGTGGAGTCGGAGCAGGGAGGGCTGGAGCTGGAGCAGGGAGGGCTGGAGTCGGAGCAGGGAGGGCTGGAGCTGGAGCAGGGAGGGCTGGAGCAGGGAGGGCTGGAGTCGGAGCAGGGAGGGCTGGAGCTGGAGCAGGGAGGGCTGGAGCAGGGAGGGCTGGAGTCGGAGCAGGGAGGGCTGGAGCGGAGCTGGGAGGGCTGGAGCGGAGCAGGGTCAGGGTCAGGTGGGTTACAGCGGCACCAGGAGGCACTGCCAGGCTGAGAACAGCCCCCGGTGCCCTCTGCCTGCACAGCCCATGCCCAGGCACTGCAGGACTCACTTCTGCTCGATGGGCTCCAGGAGGTCCAGGGCTGGCTTGATCTCCTTCTCGGGGTCGGGGGTCTCCACGGTGGTGCTGGCGATGGCGATGTACTTGCCCTGCGCCGCCACGTTGTGGGCAGAGGAGATCATGCACACGTAGATGTCTGGGGGGACATGGCATGGCCCTGGCTCAGCAGAAGGCACTCACAGAGCCCCTCCAGCCCCAGCCACTGCCCACCTGGCACCTCCTACCAACACCTGGAACCAGTCCAGAGGGTTTCATCCCTGTGTGCTCTCACTGTCCTGGCTGGGGGGCCTGGGCACACGTGGGAGATCCCCAAAATTGAGCTGCCTGGGGCTCTGCTGCTCCTGAAACCCAGTGGGGCCCCCAGGCCTCTGTTAAGGTGAGGAAGCACCTGCCCCTCTGGCACAGAGCACCCCACGCTCCTCACCCACTTCTCCCAGCCTGGGGCACTTCCTGCTGCAGGTTCCTCATGTGGTTTCCCACCACGGGCTTCCCCCACCTGCCCAGCCCTGTCTGGGGACAGGGACCATGAGTGTCCCTCCCTCTCCCTGCCTGAACCCCTCCCTGGTTATAAGGACCACGAGTGTCCCCTCTTTTCCCTGCCTGACCCCCCTCTCCAGAGACAGGGACCATGGGTGTCCCTCCCTTTCCCTGCCTCACCCCCCTCCCTGGGGACAGGGACCATGAGTGTCCCTCCATTTCCCTGCCTGACCCCCGGGCCAGCTCTCTCTGGGGACATGGACCACAAGTGTCCCTCCCTCTCCCTGCCTGACCCCCTGCCAACCCTCTCTGGGGACAGGGACCACAAGTGTCCCTCCCTCTCCCTGTCTGACCCCCTGCCAACCCTCTCTGGGGACAGGGACCACAAGTGTCCCTCTATTTCCCTGCCTGACCCCCTGGCCAGCTCTCTCTGGGGACAGGGACCACAAGTGTCCCTCCCTCTCCCTGCCTGACCCCTGCCCACCCTCCCTGGTCACAGCCCCCTGAATCCCCGCCCTGCCCACGCCCCACACACCTGATTTCCGGTTGACCTGGTTCTGTGGAATGATGATCTGGCAGGAGTTGGCGTCGTTGGTGTTCTTGATGGGGTGGCTGAGGATGCAGATGACCCGGATCACCTGGCCCACCTTGGTCACACGGTCCGACACGTAGCTGGGGTCGCAGATGAGCTGTTTGCAGCGAGCCACCTGTGCACACACCACAGACCTTGGACACTCACAGCAAAGCTCACTGTCCCACCACAGACCTTGGCCACTCACACCAAGGCTCATTGTCCCACCACAGACCTTGGACATTCACACCAAGGCTCATTGTCCCACACAGACCTTGGACATTCACACCAAGGCCCATTGTCCCACCACAGACCTTGGACACTCACACCAAAGCTCATTGTCCCACCACAGACCTTGGACATTCACACCAAGGCTCATTGTCCCATCACAGACCTTGGACACTCACACCAAGGCTCATTGTCCCACCACAAACCTTGGCCACTCACACCAAGGCTCACTGTCCCACCACAGACCTTGGACACTCACACCAAAGCTCATTGTCCCACCACAGACCTTGGACATTCACACCAAGGCTCATTGTCCCATCACAGACCTTGGACACTCACACCAAGGCTCATTGTCCCACCACAAACCTTGGCCACTCACACCAAGGCTCACTGTCCCACCACAGACCTTGGACACTCACACCAAAGTTCACTGTCCCACCACCACAAACCTTGGCCACTCACACCAAAGCTCACTGTCCCACCACAGACCTTGGACATTCACATCAAAGCTCACTGTCCCACCACAGACCTTGGCCACTCACACCAAGGCTCACTGTCCCACCACAGACCTTGGCCACTCACACCAAGGCTCACTGTCCCACCACAGACCTTGGACATTCACATCAAAGCTCACTGTCCCACCACAGACCTTGGCCACTCACACCAAGGCTCATTGTCCCAGCACAAACCTTGGACACTCACACCAAGGCTCATTGTCCCACCACAGACCTTGGACACTCACACCGAAGTTCACTGTCCCACCACAGACCTTGGACACTCACACCAAAGCTCACTGTCCCAGCACAGACCTCGGCCACTCACACCAAGGCTCACTGTCCCATCACAGACCTTGGACACTCACACCAAAGCTCATTGTCCCATCACAGACCTTGGACACTCACACCAAAGCTCATTGTCCCATCACAGACCTTGGCCACTCACACCAAAGCTCATTGTCCCATCACAGACCTTGGCCACTCACACCAAAGCTCATTGTCCCATCACAGACCTTGGCCACTCACACCAAAGCTCATTGTCCCATCACAGACCTTGGACATTCACATCAAAGCTCACTGTCCCACCACAAACCTTGGACACTCACACCAAAGCTCAAAGCTCATTGTCCCAGCACAGACCTTGGCCACTCACACCAAAGCTCATTGTCCCATCACAGACCTTGGACACTCACACCAAGGCTCACTGTCCCACCACAGACCTTGGCCACTCACACCAAAGTTCACTGTCCCAGCACCAATTCAGTATTTGACCCACTGGAAGCCTCCAGGCCACCCAGTTGGAGGTGGGGCTTGGCAACTGCTCCTGCCCAGGGGACATGTTGTCCCACCACCAAGAGCTTGTCCCCTGAGCAGCTGCTCCAGCCAGGAGGAGCACACAAGGCTGGATGTGGCACTCCGTGCCATGATCTGGTAATCAAACTGGGGTTGGAATTGATGATCTCGGAGCTCTCTTCCAACCCAGATCATTCTATGATTCTGTGAGAGCTTCCAGGCAGCTCAAAGCATTCCCAGCTTTGTGTTTCCAGGTGGACAGGGAGCTGTGGGAAGGCCACGTGCCAGAGCTGGCTGTCCTGGTTAGACACAGAACAGCTCCCTTCCAGTTTAGCCTGGTTTATTCCCTGGACAGTTGCCTGGATAGTTCCTCCCAGCTCCTGGGGCAGGGCTGTGGGACTGTGCTCCTCCCCACCAGCACCTCAGTGTGTCCCATGGGATTGGCACAGGGAAAGCAGCACCAGCCCAGCACGTTTGGTCTTTGTGAAAATGGACTTTCTGCTGCTTTTGGAACCAAGTTTGTGTCCAGATCTGTGACCAAAAGCCTCAGGTTTGAGGGAAAATCTGCAGGGTGGGGGGTAAGGAATGAATCAAAGGGACTGTACCTCCCCTTCAGACTTCACACCGACCACTTTGCCGTTCTCTATCACGATCTCCTCGATGGGCTTGTTCAGCATGTAGGTGCCTCCATAGATGGCACTGAGCCTGCAGGAGGAAACAACTCAGTCCCTTCCACACCTCCATGGGTGGGTTTTCACTCCCCTCAGTCCCTTCCACAGCTCCATGAGTGGGTTTTCACTCCCCTCAGCCCCTTCCACAGCTCCATGGGTGGGATTTAAGAGCCCTTCCAGCCCCTTCCACAGCTCTGGGTGGGTTTTCACTCCCCTCAGCCCCTTCCACACCTTCATGGGTGGGCTTTCACTCCCCTCAGTCCCTTCCACAGCTCTGGGTGGGTTTTCACTCCCCTCAGCCCCTTCCACAGTTCTAGTTGGGTTTGAACAGCCCTTCCAGCCCCTTCCACAGCTCTGGGTGGGTTTTCACTCCTCTCAGTCCCTTCCACAGCTCCATGAGTGGGTTTTCACTCCCCTCAGCCCCTTCCACAGCTCCATGGGTGGGATTTAAGAGCCCTTCCAGTCCCTTCCACAGCTCTGGGTAGGTTTTCACTCCCCTCAGTCCCTTCCACAGCTCTGGTTGGGTTTTCACTCCCCTCAGCCCCTTCCACAGCTCCATGGGTGGGTTTTCACTCCCCTCAGCCCCTTCCACAGTTCTAGTTGGGTTTGAACAGCCCTTCCAGCCCCTTCCAAAGCTCCAGGGATAGGGTTTCACTCCCCTCAGTCCCTTCCACAGCTCCATGGGTGGAATTTAAAAGCCCTTCCAGCCCCTTCCACAGCTCTGGGTGGGTTTGAACAGCCCTTCCAGCCCCTTCCACACCTTCATGGGTGGGTTTTCACTCCCCTCAGCCCCTTCCACAGCTCTGGGTGGGTTTTCACTCCCCTCAGCCCCTTCCACAGCTCCATGGGTGGGTTCTGCAGCCCTTCCAGCCCTGTGGTTCTGCTCCACTTGCACAAACCCCACCTCAGACTTAAACCTGTTTGAAATACTCTGAACATCATCAGTGCTGGTCTCTCTGTGAGGGATGAGCTGGTGCTTGGAGCAAATTTTAAGTGCAGTCACATCCAGCTATAAATTCTGGAATGGGCTGCCCAGGGAGGTGGTGGAGCCCCCATGCCTGGGGGTGTTTGAGAACAGCCTGGATGTGGCTCTCAGTGCCATGGGCTGGGGGACAAGGGGGTGTTGGAGTCCCTGATCTCAGAGGTCTTTTCCAACCTGTGATTCTGTGAAAGGCTCAGTGCAACCCACACAGTCTGACAGTGTAAGAGCTCCAGGGAACACCACGTGGGCAAATCCAAGTTCCTGGATGGACAGGATGCTTCGAGCAGCATCTCTGAGCAAACCCTGAACTACCAGCTGATACCAAAGGGGTTTTTGATTCTTTGATTTTCACATTTTGTAGGTTTTAGGAACACAGTAGCTGTAGTAGCAAAGTAGATTTTTAGTGGGTTAATATTTCTGGCTTAAGTTTAATGTCTTTCTATCACTACCCCTGTCCCAGAATGGGGGAGCTCAAATTCCTTTAGTTAATTAATCTTGTTTAGACTCTCCCCAAGGTAAAGAGCTGACAACTGTCAGAAGGTCTGCAGAATGAAACATAAACACGAGGCAGAGTGACCCAGAAATCAGAACACTGGAAGAACTCCAAAGCCTGAGGAAGAGGAGAATGATGAAGAGGAGGGTCTCATCCACCCCCAGACCCAATTTCTGGGGGTGGAACCTGGGGCAGGACTAGGGCTGGACCAAGAGATGTGTAAAGGACTGATTGGATGGATCATATTATTAAAATCCATGGAAACTTGAGCCTGGGGGGCACGTGCATGTCATCATGGATTCCTGTAGGCACTAGGCCTGTGATTAAAGCACTTTAATTTTTATCTCATCCTACACTAAAGTGGCTCAGGATCCTGCTTTGTTGAGGTCTCCCACTGGCAACAAGCACCATAAACTCGGGAAGGAGGAATCTCACATGGATGAACCACTCTTGACTAAGGCAGTGAGAGAACCATTAATGACCAGAGTACTTTTCTGTACTCCAGGCCTGACTCCAAACATGTGACCCCAGAGCTGAGCACACCCAGAGCCCAGATCTCACCTGGCAAAGCCCTGGGGCAGCTCTCCCAGGCCGTAGAGCGGGTACAGGTAGGGGCTCTTCCCATACCGAGCCAGTGACTCGCTGTACAGCTTGATCCTGTTGATTGTTTCTTGGCAGGGTTGATCCAAATAGCTGCAGAGCACACAGACACCACTTGGGATGCTTCCCAACACTCCCAGGACTTCCAGCAGAATGCACAAGCAGCAGAACATCTGCTCCCCACGAGGGTTCCCTCCCCACCCTCCTGCTGCTCCCTGGGAGCCCCTTGGAGAGCCCTCAGTGCCACAGGCTGGACTCACTGACCTGAGGAACCCTCTGGGTCTTCTCACCACCCCCTGTGCTGCCCCAGGGGCAGGATTTGGGGTGGGGGTCAGTAACAAACACCCCCAGGGGCAGGATTTGGGGTGGGGCTCAGTAACAAATACCTCCAGGGGCAGGATTTGGGGTGGGGCTCAGTAACAAACACCCCCAGGGGCAGGATTTGGGGTGGGAGTCAGTAACAAACACCCCCAGGGGCAGGATTTGGGGTGGGGCTCAGTAACAAATACCTCCAGGGGCAGGATTTGGGGTGGGGCTCAGTAACAAACACCCCCAGGAGCAGGATTTGGGGTGGGGGTCAGTACCAAACACCCCCAGGGGCAGGACTTGGGGAGGGGCTGAGCAACAAACACCCCCAGGGGCAGGACTTGGGGAGGGGCTCAGTAACAAACACCCCCTGTGCTGCCCCAGGGGCAGGATTTGGGGTGGGGCTCAGTAACAAACACCCCCAGGGGCAGGACTTGGGGAGGGGCTCAGTAACAAACACCCCCAGGGGCAGGATTTGGGGTGGGGCTCAGTACCAAACATCCCCAGGGGCAGGATTTGGGGTGGGGGTCAGTAACAAACACCCCCAGGCGCAGGATTTGGGGTGGGGCTCAGTACCAAACACCCCCAGGGGCAGGATTTGGGGTGGGGCTCAGTAACAAACACCCCCTGTGCTGTTCCAGGGGCAGGATTTGGGGTGGGGCTCAGTACCAAACACCCCCAAGGGGCAGGATTTGGGGTGGGGCTCAGTAACAAACACCCCCAGGGGCAGGATTTGGGGTGCAGCAGATCCCACTTACTCGTCAGTCCTGTAGAGGGCCAGGGCATGGCCCGTGAAGTCGATGACATCCTGGCCCAGGTCGAACTTCTTGTACACGTCCCTCATGGTGGTTTTCTTGGGGTCGACGCCCTCGAAGGTCTTGGGGTCGTTCTCATCAAAGTTGGCCACGTACACCAGAAACTTCCGGAACCGGCGCTTCTCAAACAGCCCCATTAGGCCTAAAGACAAAGGGCTTGGTCAGAGCTCAAGGAGAGGCCACGTGGTTTTCCCATGGCCACAGAGCAGGGAAGAAGTGCTGAGGGTTCCAGGCATGGATCATGGAATGGGTTGGGTGGGAAGGACCTGAAAGCCCATCCAGTTCCAACCCCAACCCCTCCCACTGTCCCAGGTGCTCCAGCCTGGCCTTGGACACTGCCAGGGATGGATCCAGGGGCAGCCACAGCTTCTCTGGGAAATCCAGCCCAGCCCCTGCCCACCCTCCCAGCCACCAATCCCTTCCCAACAGCCCCCCCAGCCCTGCCCTCTGGCACTGGGAAGCCATTCCCTGTGTCCTGCCCCTCCAGGCCTTGGCCCCAGTCCCTGCCCAGCTCTCCTGGAGCCCCTTCAGGCCCTGCCAGGGGCTCTCAGCACTCTGGGGCCCCACTGGACACAGCAATTGGGCACTGCCTGTGCCAGGAGCATCCTCAGCTCTGCTTGCCCTCCTGGATGCAGCAATTCCCTTGGCTGGGAATGGTTCAGCTGCAGAGAGACCTGGAAGCACCAAGGGTGGAGCCAAAATCTCCTGATTGATGGGAATGCTGGGATGGGTTGGGTGGGAAGGACCTGAAAGCCCATCCAGTTCCACCCCCAACCCCTCCCACTGTCCCAGGTGCTCCAGGCTGGCCTTGGACACTGCCAGGGATGGATCCAGGGGCAGCCACAGCTTCTCTGGGAAATCCAGCCCAGCCCCTGCCCACCCTCCCAGCCACCAATCCCTTCCCAATATCCCATCTAAACTCCCCCTCCTTCAGCTTAAAGCCATTCCCCTTGTCCCATCACTTCAAACCTCCAACATGAGACTGGACAAGGCATTTTATGCACTTTAATTTCCCACAAATTGGAGAAGCAAGACTGGGCTTGCTGGAACATGAGGGAGAGGCAGCACCTCCTGCTCCTGCCAGGATGAGTCTCTTGGACACCACGTAGGAGACAAATTGGAGGAACAACTGATGGACTCACCAAACTGGAGCATCTGCCACGAACAAGGCTCAGACCTCCAGACTTCAACCCTTGACTGCAGGAGTCACTTTATCTAAACACATCCCACATCTGGAGCTCCTGCAATGCCCTCCACCAGCTCCTGATGGGTTTCCTGAGCTATTATGAATGAGCAATACTTTATTGGCAGAGGGAAATTTAATTAGGCCACAATTAAGGTCTGAGAGGGCTCCACGTGGTGGAATTAGTCATTCCAATTTGCCTGTGACATTTTCCAACAAAGACCCAACATGAAATATTTATGGCAGAGCTGGAGCACAAGCCCCAGGTGTAACCTCTTATTTACCTCTCTCCAGAAAAGCCACAGGACAGGCAGCTCCCTTGGGAAGCTCCAAGAAAACTGTAACTCAAAGGCTCAGGAAGCCCAAGGCTCACACTCCAAGTGGTGTTTCAAGCCAAGGAGCTGCAGGAGAACCCTGAGGATGCTCCTCAAGCACGAGGAGCATCAGGAATATCCCAGGATGTGGGTTTTGCCTGTGCAGGGGCAGCAAAGCTGAGAGGAAACCAACAAGGTGCAGCTACTCACTGGATGCCAAAGCTTCTGCCTCAGTGGAAGGAACTTTGTAGATCTTCCCCCCCTTGTAGACGAAGCTCCCCTCGATCACCTTGAAGTCCAAGTAACGAGTAACTTCTGTGTAGAGCAGCATCTTTACCAACTGACCTGCAGGGAGGTTTGGCACGAGTCAGCAGCTGGGCTGGGCTGCAGCCAGAGAAGGACAGAAATGCTCCCAGGGCAGCTCTTCCAAACCCCCTTCCATGTCCAATTCCCACAGCAAGTTGGGACTGGAGCAGCCAGGCCTTGGCTGGGATCTACCTAAGCCTGAGCCAGGCTGGCATTACACAACACCCCCATCCCCAAGTGCTTCAGGGATGAGATTCCAGCAAAAAGTGGCTGTTTTTTGCCTGCACTGGTAACCCCTCCACCCACAGGGGGTTTGGTCTACACCAGTCCCAGTACTGGGGCACACAGATGAAAGGGAAGGGAGGCCTGTCTGCTCCATTCCAGCCCCCCCAGTAACCCAGGAGGCACCTCTGGCAGCTCAGGATCACTCACCATTAGCCATAAGGAATTTTGGAATGAGGTCCACGTTCCAGTCTCTTCCCCGCCCCATGGATTCTGGTGGAGTCCCTGGGAGATTAAACCTTTTGTAGAGCTTTGGAGAGAGAACACAGAACTCATTATAGCCCAGGAAATCTCTCTGGGTGTCATTTCTCCCACACATGGACACACTTTGCACACCCACAGCTCCCAGCTGAACACAAGCCCTTCAGAGACAGTTTTTGGCCAAAGTTTTAGCTCCAATTTGAGTTTTGAGGCAGCACAACAACACACCCAGTAAGTTGTGACAGCAGGAACCAGGCAGAGTTCCTCTGCTCATCCAGTCTTTCCTCTTCCAAGGCTTAAAGTTTGGGAATTTACGACCTGAGGGATCAAAATACTGTTTAACATGACATTTTTTAGTGATTATTTTTAATTCAGCTTTGGGCACTGATCTCTGGAGTGCTCCCTGCTGGAATCCCAGCTGGGAATTCCAAAAAACAAGTGCTGTCTGCCCTCTACAAACACACACACTGGTGTCTCCCCCACTGCTCTCTGGTGAGGAAGTGCCATAAAACACCCTTATCCTGAGGAAGAGCAGTTAATTACAGAATGGATTGGGTTGGAAAAGACCTCCAGGATCAGAAAGTCCAACCCTTGATCCAACCCCACTGAGATCACAGAGTGCCCTGGGATGGTGATCACAGTGGGGTTGGATCAAGATGTGGATTCTCACTCAGTGCCACATCCATAGAATGGATTGGGTTGGAAAAGCCCTCTGAGATCATCCAGTCCAACCCTTGGTCCAACTCCAGTCCCTTTACCAGATCATGGCACTCAGTGCCACGGCCAAGCTCAGCTGAAAAACCTCCAGGGATGGGGAATCCACCCCCTCTCTGGGCAGCCCATTCCAATCCCTGAGCACTCTCTCTGCAAAGAATTTCTTTCTGCTCTCCAACTTCAATTTCCCCTGGCAGAGCTTGAGCCCATCGTGCCCCCTTGTCCTGTTGCTGAGTGCCTGGGAGAAGAGACCAACCCCCACCTGGCCAGAACTTCCCTTCAGGCACTTCCAGACAGTGCTGAGGTCACCTCTGAGCCTCCTCTTCTCCAGGCTGAACACCCCCAGCTCCCTCAGCCTCTCCCCACAGCACTTGTGCTCCAGTCCCTTCTCCAGCCTCGTTGCTCTTCTCAGTTGGGTTGGAAGAGACCTCAGAGCATCAAATCCAATCCTTGATCCAACCCCACTGTGATCACCAGCCCAGGGCACAGAGTGCCCTGGGCTGGTGATCACAGTAGGGTTGGATCAAGACATGTTGGATTCTCTGTCCCTGGAGGGGTTTCAGAGGACACTCAGTGCCCTGGGCTGGTGATCCCAGTGGGGTTGGATCAAGACATGTTGGATTCTCTGTCCCTGGAGGTGTCTCAGAGGACACTCAGTGCCACATCCAGTCCCTTCTCTGGCCCCGCTCCAGCCCCTCAATCTCTTTCCTCAGCTGAGGGGCCCAGAACTGAACCCAACACTCCACCCCACCCCTGGGATAACAGGAACAAATCCCCCTTTCCCCCAGTGCCCACTTACATCTTCCAGAGGTGTAATGGATGCACTTTCCCCTCCATAGTAAGAGTTCCGATCCATGTGAAGGACCTTCTTGCCGTTCACTGACATGATTCCAGAGAGGATGCATTCCTGAAGGGAGGGAGGGAGGGATGCAGGGGACATGTTAGTGCTATTGGAGCCTCCTCCTTCCCATTTTTCCTGAGGAAGGGCATGTTCAGACACCTGCCTGGATTTGCAGGGACCTCTGCAGGGTCCTGTGGAAACAAACCCAGCCCCTGGAATTCAGACACCTCTTGGAAACAGGTGAACTCCTCACCAGGTTTGTCTGGTCTGGACAAACCACCTAAAGGCTTTAACTACCCAAGCACCACCTTCACTGAGGGAGTTTCTGGGAATTTCATGCACCTGAGACAGATTTGGGAAGTCTTTCCTCCTAAGCCGCCAGCTGCTAATTTAAGGATTCCATGGAGAGGCAGCAGGACCATGGAATCTTACCTGAACTTCAATTAGTTTCCTCAAACCTCAAATGTTCATATTTGCCACACTGGGAAGTGTAAGAGAATCAACAAAACTCAAATGTTCATATTTGCCACACTGGGAAATGTAAGAGAATCAAAAAAACTCAAATATTCGAATTTGCCACACTGGGAAGTGCAAGAGAATCAACAAAACTCAAATGTTGGTATTTGCCACACTGGGAAGTGTAAGAGAATCAACAAAACTCAAATGTTCATATTTGCCACACTGGGAAGTGTAAGAGAACCAACAAAACTCAAATGTTGATATTTGCCACACTGGGAAGTGTAAGAGAATCAAAAAAACTCAAATGTTCATATTTGCCACACTGGGAAGTGTAAGAGAATCAAAAAAACTCAAATGTTCATATTTGCCACATTGGGAAATGTAAGAGAATCAACAAAACTCAAATATTCATATTTGCCACACTGGGAAGTGTAAGAGAATCAACAAAACTCAAATATTTGTATTTGCCACACTGGGAAGTGTAAGAGAACCAACAAAACTCAAATGTTCATATTTGCCACACTGGGAAGTGTAAGAGAATCAGCAGCTTCTCTTGATTTATTTATAAAGAATAAGTGAAGGCCTCTGGGAGGTTATTCCCTCAGCAGACACTTTGCCATCCCTGCTCTGTGCCCACTGACATTCCCTGGAGCAGCTGCTGGCTCTGAGGGCAGCACCAAGAGGCTGAGTGAGACTCAGCACAGAGGACACACAGGCTGCAACTTGCAGAACCAGCTCAGGACTTGCTAAATCCCCATAAAACACGACTTTGCACCTGCTCTGGCATTCATGGGCCAAAGAGCTTAACAAAACCTCGACTGTTTGTGTGCTCAGGGCTTATCAGGGAGGTTTTACTGGGCTTGCTCTGTCTCAGCTCCCCCAACAGCAGGATTATGTCTGAAACTGAGCTCTTGTTCACCACCAACAAGATCTGACTGGGGGGTCCCACTCACATCTCACATTATGGGTGGGGGCTCTGAGCAACCCAGGAGAGTGGGAGGCTCCCTGTCTGTGGCAGGGGGTGGGACTGGGTGGGCTTAAGGCCCCTTCCCACCCAAACTATTCCATGATTCCGTGATTATCTTTCATTCAGACTGTAAACCACCCCCATCCAGCTGCTGGGAGATGCCACCTCTCCCAGGAGTGGGAAGATATTCATTCCCAGTCCTGGCAGAGATCTGTGTCTCTGTGAGATCCTCCATGTTCACTCCACGGGGACCTTGCCCAGGACTCTCCTCCTGTGTCACTTCCCCCCACTGGGAGTTTCAGGAGGTTTATTTCAAACTCCATTCCAGCAACCCTGGCCAAGGCAGGTGTCACTTGGCCACTCAGAGAAACCACAAACACCAGAAGTCTCCCACTGTGTGTTGTTTACACCACGTGTAAATCCTAAGGCCACCCTGGATGTGAAGGAAGCTGTAAAATCATCTACAACTTCCTCAGGCACAGACCAGCCAACCCAAGGCAGCTTGGGGGGGTTATTTGGGTCTGAAGGGTGCAAATATCTGTAGGTTTGGGGTATTGGGAGGGATTGGTGGCACAAGGACTTGCTGTTCTGGTGCTCCCCGGGCAAACCTGCTCTGTTGGGACAGTCTGTCACCCACCAGGGTGCCACCCTAAGCCAGCCAAGGAGCTGAGCAGCAAAGCTGGAGCTGCCCAGGGCACAGCAAGGATGCTCCAAATCGAATCCCTGGAGTCGTGGGGTGATGGCAAACACGGTGCCCACACGGCTTTGTGATCACCACGTGGGCTGTGAACAGTTGGCCACAGCACTTCCCACAAAACCTCTCCATGATCCACCAGCTGCTCCTTCCAGCACCTTCCAGATAAGTCCTGCAAGGCCCCTCCTCTCTTTCCACACAGGCTGGGGCAGGCAGAGACCCTCCCTGCAGCCAGGGCTGCACCAAACCCGTGTAAAGACACTACTCACGGCCTGAATCACCGAGGAAGCAGCAGTGAAAGTGGCTGTGTTAATGATTAACCACGTGTGACATGGGGCTGTCACATGGAGTGCATCACCTCTACCCACTGTGAGCTCCTCAGGGCTCTGGGCTTGGCCTCTCTGCTCTCCCCTGGCTCACCAGCTCTGCCAGATGGTGGCACAGCACTCCAAGTGTCCACGCTGGAGCTGAGCCACGAGGAAGCCAACCAGGATTCCACACAAAAGAAGCACCAAAGGGAGGGAAGAAGCCACAGCAAAAGCTGCAGAGCTGACACGCTTTGGGCTGCCTGTCAGCTGATCTCCTTCCTCCCTTTCACTTCAAAGCCTTCCCTGCTTCATATTCCCAGAAATTCACAGAGCCAGCGTGTCTCCCTTCCCCAGGCTGGACTTGGGCACCAGCAGAAGATTTAAGGCTTCAAGGACCTTTTCCATCTTATTTCACACCCACTGAACACCACTGGGAGGACTGAGGTGGAGATCTCTGCTCCTCTTTCATCCAAGGCTCGTTTAACACGTCCCTTCCATCACTCAGGCTCCTGCCAAGCCCTGGAGTGCTGGAATCCCACACAGGCCTGTCAGGAGGTGATGGCACAGCCATAAAACACACGGGATGCACAACAGATTTATCCTCCCAGCTCAGCAATTCCTTTGGAGCTCTCCCTGTCTGCTGGTGCATGACCAGGAACTGCTGGATACGTCCTGGTGTGGTTTGGGTGAGGGACTGAGGAATCATAGAATGGATTGTGCTGGAAAAGACCTCCGAGATCAGCAAGTCCAACCCTTGATCCAACCCCACTGTGATCACCAGCCCAGGGCACAGAGTGCCCTGGGCTGGTGATCACAGTAGGGTTGGATCAAGATGTGGTGGATTCTCACTCAGTGCCACATCCATAGAATGGATTGGGTTGGAAAAGACCTCTGAGATCATCAAGTCCAACCCTTGGGCCAACTCCAGTCCCTTTACCAGATCATGGGACTCAGTGCCACGGCCAAGCTCAGCTGAAAAACCTCCAGGGATGGGGAATCCACCCCCTCTCTGGGCAGCCCATTCCAATCCCTGAGCACTCTCTCTGCAAAGAATTTCTTTCTGTTCTCCAACTTCAATTTCCCCTGGCAGAGCTTGAGCCCATCATGCCCCCTTGTCCTATTGCTGAGTGCCTGGGAGAAGAGACCAACCCTCACCTGGCCAGAACTTCCCTTCAGGCAGTTCCAGACAGTGCTGAGGTCACCTCTGAGCCTCCTCTTCTCCAGGCTGAACACCCCCAGCTCCCTCAGCCTCTCCCCACAGCACTTGTGCTCCACTCCCTTCTCCAGCCTCGTTGCTCTTCTCTTCTCACTTGGGTTGGAAGAGACCTCTGAGATCATCAAATCCAACCCTTGATCCAACCCCACTGGGATCACTCTGGCACTCAGTGCCCTGGGCTGGTGATCACAGTGGGGTTGGATCAAGACATGTTGGATTCTCTGTCCCTGGAGGTGTTTCAGAGGACACTCAGTGCCACATCCAGTCCCTTCTCCAGCCTCGTTGCTCTTCTCTGGCCCCGCTCCAGCCCCTCAATAGGAAACAGCCTGACCTGACACAGGAAGGGGTGGGAAGGGGTTTGGCTGCAAATAGAAAAGGGGAAGTGCCAGAGCTCCAATCTGGGGGGTTTGGCCTTATATAAACACCCCCAGGCCAAGGGGAACATGGAACATCCACTGAGAGCAGCCCCAGGACACGGCAGGGATTGCTCCCAGCATCCAGAGGGATGGAGCAAGGTCTCCATGCAAACTGCAGCCACAATGCTGCTCTAATCCAGAGCTGGAGCCAGGTCAGGTTACCAGGGGCTCCCAGGAGCCCATTGTGTCTGAATGAATGACAGAGCAAGCCCTGGCACGGCTGATGGCAGGAGGAAATGGCTGGAGAGGATGGCACCAGGGAGAAACGGGCACTGGGAATGTGGAGAGGGCACGTCCCATACAAATCCATGTGAAAAAACAATAGGACTAAGGAGCAGCTTGGAGGGATCGGTGTTTCCAGGCTTGCTTAACACCATCAGCTCTTCCCTTGTGTGCTGGACTGGTTGGGAATGGACCTTGTGCAGGCAGGTTTGAGGGATGAAGGGAAGCAAGGCAAAGGTTTCCATGGATCTCCTCCAAGTAGGGCAGCAGCTCAGAAAGGCTCAGACAGACCGACAGAAACTCGAGCCAGCGTCGCTCCGTGTGAGGGCAGGGCTGACCAAACCCCTTTGGCTTCCACAACATGCTCTGGCACCACCAGGGATCTGAATTCCAAAGGGAAGGCTGTGCTGTGGCCACGGAATTTGGGGTTGGAAGGATCTCTGGAGATATTCTGGTGCAGGTGACAGAGGAGCTGTGTCATCAGCATGGAATCACAGAATTATAGAATGGATTGAGTTGGAAAAGACCTCTGAGATCTGCAAGTCCAACCCTTGATCCAACCCCACTGGGATCACCAGCCCAGGGCACTCCGTGCCCTGGGCTGGTGATCCCAGTAGGGTTGGATCAAGACGTGGTGGATTCTCACTCAGTGCCACATCCATAGAATCATAGGATGGATTGGGCTGGAAAAGACCTCAGATCATCCAGTCCAACCCTTGGTCCAACTCCAGTCCCTTTACCAGATCATGGCACTCAGTGCCACGGCCAAGCTCAGCTGAAAAACCTCCAGGGATGGGGAATCCACCCCCTCTCTGGGCAGCCCATTCCAATGCCTGATTCCTCTCTCTGGAAAGAATTTTTTTCTGCTCTCCAACTTCAATTTCCCCTGGCAGAGCTTGAGCCCATCGTGCCCCCTTGTCCTATTGCTGAGTGCCTGAGAGAAGAGACCAACCCCCACCTGGCCACAACTTCCCTTCAGGCAGTTCCAGACAGTGCTGAGGTCACCTCTGAGCCTCCTCTTCTCCAGGCTGAACACCCCCAGCTCCCTCAGCCTCTCCCCACAGCACTTGTGCTCCAGTCCCTTCTCCAGCCTCGTTGCTCTTCTCACTTGGGTTGGAAGAGACCTCAGATTATCAAATCCAACCCTTGATCCAACCCCACTGGGATCACTCTGGCACTCTGTGCCCTGGGCTGGTGGTCACAGTGGGGTTGGATCAAGACATGTTGGATTCTCTGTCCCTGGAGGTGTTTAAGAGGACACTCCATGCCCTGGGCTGGTGATCACAGTAGGGCTGGATCAAGACATGTTGGATTCTCTGTCCCTGGAGGTGTTTAAGAGGACACTCCATGCCCTGGGCTGGTGATCACAGTAGGGCTGGATCAAGACATGGTGGATTCTCTGTCCCTGGAGGTGTTTAAGAGGACACTCCATGCCCTGGGCTGGTGATCACAGTAGGGCTGGATCAAGACATGGTGGATTCTCTTTCCCAGTCCCTCCTCCAGCCCCTCAATCTCTTTCCTCAACTGAGGGGCCCAGAACTGAACACTCCCCCCTGCACCTGCACAGTCCCCTCAGCCACCAGAGCATGGGGACTCTCTCTTTGGTCCTTGCAGTCACTCAGAGGTGCTTTATTTAAGGCTCTTTGAGCAAGGAGGACTGTGCCTGTAGGACTAAATATATCCCAAACCAAGGAGTTTGGTTCCTCTGCTCCTACAGAAAGTGAATCTGCATCCTTGTGATGGATTTAAATAGCTCTAAGGCAGCTGGCAGGTAAGCAGCTTAGTTCAGCCTGCAAAGAGTGAAACCCCAGCAGGAACATGGATTCACCTGCTGGGGCTGATCAGGATGGGTTAATCATCCCCAAAATTCATGGAAAATAACCCATGTTGAAGAAGAACAGAGGGCAGAGAACAAACACCCATCACAGGCATAACATCCCACTCCCAAATATCCCTGTGGGGAAGTGTCCGGTCCCTTCCAGACTCCCAGAGCTGGGAGATGTAAATTCAGGTGAACTGAAAAGCCAAGTGGGAAAACACAAATCCAAAGAGTTCTCTGGCCTGGGATCATTTTGTCAGATTAAAACCGAGTTTTAATTAGAGATTAAACCCAGGTTTTAACTGGGTTTAAAATGACATGTTTGTGCAGCACGTCTGCAGGGAGATGATCCCTAATCTGCAACACACGATGCACATGACAAGCCTAATCAAGGACCTTAAAGCTATTAAGACTCCAGCAACTTGGAGGAGCCATTCCCACCAGGAATGAGGTAGCTGGAATCATAGAATGGATTGGGTTGGAAAAGACCTCTGAGATCAACAAGTCCAACCCTTGATCCAACCCCACTGGGATCACCAGCCCAGGGCACAGAGTGCCCTGGGCTGGTGATCCCAGTAGGGTTGGATCAAGATGTGGATTCTCACTCAGTGCCACATCCATAGAATGGATTGGGTTGGAAAAGACCTCTGAGATCATCAAAGTCCAACCCTTGGTCCAACTCCAGTCCCTTTACCAGATCATGGCACTCAGTGCCACGGCCAAGCTCAGCTGAAAAACCTCCAGGGATGGGGAATCCACCCCCTCTCTGGGCAGCCCATTCCAATCCCTGAGCACTCTCTCTGCAAAGAATTTCTTTCTGTTCTCCAACTTCAATTTCCCCTGGCAGAGCTTGAGCCCATCGTGCCCCCTTGTCCTATTGCTGAGTGCCTGGGAGAAGAGACCAAGCCCCAGCTGGCCAGAACTTCCCTTCAGGCAGTTCCAGACAGTGCTGAGGTCACCTCTGAGCCTCCTCTTCTCCAGGCTGAACACCCCCAGCTCCCTCAGCCTCTCCCCACAGCACTTGTGCTCCACTCCCTTCTCCAGCCTCGTTGCTCTTCTCTTCTCACTTGGGTTGGAAGAGACCTCAGAGCATCAAGTCCAACCCTTGATCCAACCCCACTGGGATCACTCTGGCACTCCGTGCCCTGGGCTGGTGATCACAGTGGGGTTGGATCAAGACATGTTGGATTCTCTGTCCCTGGAGGTGTTTCAGAGGACACTCAGTGCCACATCCAGTCCCTTCTCCAGCCTTGTTGCTCTTCTCTGGAAAGGGAAAGAAAATCCCCTCCAGATCAGAAGCAGAGGCACAACCTGGGGCTACACCAGGGGCCTGATGGGGCTCCAGCAGCAGAGGGGGCTCATTCCAGGACCAACTTTAAGGAAAATTGGTTGCAAACATCACCAGAACTTCCATAACAGCTCAAGGCTGATTGGAAAAGGACAGAAACAAGAGAGATATTTCTAGTTCCTTTTTCTTGGGAAGCCTGACCAGACCAAAGCTGGAGGAGAAACCTTCAGGCTCCCAGCTTGATGCCTCCTCTCCCTGTGGAAGAGTCCCATGGCCCAGCCTGATCCAGCTCTGCTTCCACACCACAAACCAGACACAGTGGCTGAGTCTCCACTGGGAATTTTAGGATGGAAAATGCCCTGGGCTGCACCAGGACCTCTGGTTTCCATTCTTTTCCTTACCAGCTGCTCCAGACAAGATGAAGTCCATCCTAATTAGTATTTCAGAGGGCGAGTTGCCACAACAGAAGGAAAAACCTTGCTCTGGTATATTCCCAGGCTCTGGAGTTTGGTCAGCACACCTCAAAATAAGGCCCTAATTTATTCCTTTTAACTCGACTGCTGCTCATTAGCAGGAGCTTGTCTTAAAAGTGATTCCACAAGGGGCCTTTTGTCAAATTTACATTGGAATTTGTCAGTTTGAGATTAAGCCTCGTGTTCACCTACTTGATACCCCACTCACTCTAAAGCATAAATTAACATGTTAATGGGCTCGGATCTATTGGAGGCCCCTTCACTGGAAGCTCATTATATTTCACCTCCCCAGAAGGGCCTTGCCCTGCTCTGCTGAGCCAGGGACAGGTTTTAGGACAGGTTTTAGGACAGGCTCCAGCTTCCCCTATCAAAGGGAAGAAGCTTTTCCTCCTAAGCCATTCCTACACCTCAGAGGAAGAGCCTTGAGAGAAAGGAATGGAAACAACCAGGAAAAGTTGGGTCTCTACGATGGCAGAGCTGGGAAGAGGCTCCCACACTCTGCATGTTTCCTTTGTGCCATATCCTGGGTTTGTTTGTTCCTGTTCTTCCCAACGCCAAGAAGAGGGGAAGGACAACCCAGCTCTGCCCTCCAAGGGGTCCCGTGTCAGCAGAGCCACCACGACCTGTCAATCCCAGCTCCAAAACCACAGGAGGGACCACACGGCTCCCAATTTAATCCTCATCCCAGGAGGGAACCCCAAAGAGCTCCAAAACCACAGGAGGGACCACATGGCCCCCAATTTAATCTCAACCCCAAGAAGGAGGGAAAACCCCAAAGAGCTCCAAAACCACAGGAGGGACCACACGGCTCCCAATTTAATCCTCATCCCAGGGAGAAGGGGGGAAACCCCAAAGAGCTCCAAAACCACAGGAGGGACCACACGGATCCCAATTTAATCCCCATCCCAGGAGGAAACCCCAAAACCACAGGAGGGACCACATGGCCCCCAATTTAATCCCCATCCCAACGAGAAGGGGGGGAACCCCAAGGAGCTCCAAAACCACAGGAGGAACCACAGGCACCCAATTTAATCCCCACCTCAGGGAGAAGGGGGGGAAACCCCCAAAGAACTCCAAAACCACAGGAGGGACCACATGGCTCCCAATTTAATCTCAACCTCAGGGAGAAGGAGGGGAACCCCAAAGTGCTCCAAAACTACAGGAGGGACCACATGGATCCCAATTTAATCCTCATCTCAGGAGGGAACCCCAAAGAGCTCCAAAACCACAGGAGGAACCACAGGCCCCCAATTTAATCCCCGTCCCAAGGAGAAGGGGAGGAAACCCCAAGATGCTCCAAAACCACAGGAGGGACCACACGGATCCCAATTTAATCCCCATCCCAAGGAGAAGGGGGGGAACCCCAAGGAGCTCCAAAACCACAGGAGGGACCACATGGCCCCCAATTTAATCTCAACCCCAAGAAGGGGGGAAAACCCCAAAGAGCTCCAAAACCACAGGAGGGACCACACGGCTCCCAATTTAATCCCCATCCCGGAGGAAACCCCAAAGAGCCCCCTTTGTCCAGCTGGAAACAAAAGCAGGAAAGGCCGTTTCACAGCGAGGCAAACCTTCTCTCCACCATATTGGATGTTTTTTCCCCCTTTCTGCAAACAATGCCTCGCGTTTGTAACCCACCCCCCGCCCTGCCTGGCATCTCCCCGGGGCTCCAGGGATGCGGGAACCGGCAGGAATCCTCCGGCAGGCCCTGCCTGGCATCTCCCCGGGCTCCAGGAACCGGCAGGAATCCTCCGGGAGAGCTCCGGGGCAGCGGCCCCGCCGTGTTTTCTCCCCTGCGGCACGGGCTGCATCCCCCACAATAGGACAAAGCCCCTCGGCCCCCTCCCCTCCGCCGCGCCCCGTCAGCTGTCAGCGATCCTCAGGGATCACGGCAAACCGGGAGAGGGGTTTTTTTGGGAGGGGGATAAGGGGAATTTGACGGGCTCGCCAGGCTCCCATCCCCCTCCTGCTGCAGTCAGCGCTGGATGGAGCCGAAGGCTGCAAAGGCGGAGCGGGAATGGGGATGGAGGGGGGGGATAACCGCGGCCGCCTCCTCCCTCCGCGGACCTGCAGCCACATCGGTTCGGGGGTGGGGAGGGGAAAAATGAGGTAATAATTGAAAAAATAAATAAAAGGCAGTAAATCCCCGTTGGCGTTTTATTGTCCGAGTCGTGTGTCCCCCCCCCCGCCCCCAACCCCGCCGCTCTCCCTCCGCAAAACAACCGCATTTCCTGAGGCCCCCCCGGGAGCTGGGGGGAGCCGGGGGGAGCGGGATTGGGATTGGGATTGGGGGGGATCCGGGTGGATGGGGATTGGGGGGATCGGGATTGGGGGGCGTCCAGGTGGATGGGGGGCAGCCAGGTAGATGGAGATCAGGATTGGGGGGCATCCGGGTGGATGGGGATTGGGGGGATCGGGGTTGGGGGGCATGCAGGTGGAAGGAGATTGGGATTGGGGGATCGGGATTGGGGGGCGTCCAGGTGGATGAGGACTGGGGGGATCGGGATTGGGGGGCATCCAGGTGGATGGGGGGCATCCAGGTGGATGGAGATCAGGACTGGGGGGCATCCGGGTGGATGGGGATTGGGGGGATTGGGGGCATCAGGGTGGATGGGGATTGGGGGGATTGGGATTGGGGGCATCAGGGTGGATGGGGATTGGGGGACATGCAGGTGGAATGGGATTGGGGGATCGGGATTGAAGGACATTCAGGTGGATGGGAATCGGGATTGGGGGGATCGGGATTGAGGGGCATTCAGGTGGATGGGGATCAGGATTGGGGGGCACCCAGGTAGGTGGGGATTGGGGGCATTCAGGTGGATGGGGATCAGGATTGGGGATCAGGACTGGGGAACATCCAGGTGGATGGGGATCAGGACTGGGAGGCATTCAGGTAGATGGAGATCAGGATGGGGGGGGATCCAGGTGGATGGGGATCAGGATGGGGGGGGATCCAGGTGGATGGGGGGGGATCCAGGTGGATGGGGGGGGATCCAGGTGGATGGGGATCAGGATGGGGGGGATCCAGGTGGATGGGGATCGGGATGGGGTGGGAGATCCAAACACGAGAGTGTGTCATAATTATCTAAAAACCTCACCTGGGAGTCCAGTGAGGGATGGGGGGATGGAAGGCAGGGGGTGCCAGGAAAATGAATGATGGGGAAAAGGACCCGGGGGGGTCACACCCATCAGACCCCCAGTAATGCTGGGGATGGTGGGGAGGAACCCAGACAGGATTGGAATGAGAGGGGAAGGACCCAGGATGAAGGTGGGATTGAAATAGGGGGCGTTGTGGGAATTACTGATGAGGAAAAGGACCCAGAGGGTCCCGCAGGGGTCACACACACCAGACCCCCATTAATATTAGGAATGGGAAGAACCCAGACAGGGTTGGAATGAGGGATGAAGGATTATGGGGTGAGGGTGGGATTGAGGGTGGGGGCTGCTGTGAGCATTAAGGATGGGGCAAAGGACCCAGAGAGTCCCGGGGGGGTCACACACACCAGACCCGCAGCAATCCTAGAGATGGGGAGGGGGCAGGGACCCACAGGGTCATGGAGGGGCTGAGACGCAGAGGTGACAGCTGAGGAGAACGACCCGAATGGCGTGAGGGGAAGGATAATCAGGTGGGACACTGGGGAAGGGATCCGCCCCCGGGGGGGCACCAAGACCCCCATGGCCAGGGCTGGTGGGTGTCAAACTGAGGCTGGGGAGGATAATCAGGTGGGACACTGGAGAAAGGACCCGCCCCAGGGGGACACCAGGACCCCCATGAGTGGGGCTGGGGGTGGGTCTCAAACCGAGGCTGGGGAGGATAATCAGGTGGGTCTCTGGGGAAGGGACCCCACCCCAGGGGGGCACCAGGACCCCCATGGCCGGGGCTGAGGGGTCTCAAACCCAGGTTGGGGAGGATAATCAGGTGGGACATTGGAGAAGCGACCCGCCCCAGGGGGACACCAGGACCCCCATGAGTGGGGCTGGGGGTGGGTCTCAAACCGAGGCTGGGCAGGATAATCAGAGGGGACACTGGGGAAGGGACCCGCCCCAGGAGGGCACCAGGACCCCCCAGGACCCCCATGCCCGGGGCTGGGGGGTGTCAAACCCAGGCTGAGGATGATAATCAGGTGGGACACTGGAGAAAGAACCCGCCCCCGGGGGGGCATCAGGGATCTCAAACCCAGGCTGAGGATGATAATCAGGTGGGGCACTGGGGAAGGGACCCGCCCCAGGGGGGCACCAGGACCCCCAGGACCCCCATGGCCGGGGCTGGGGTGTCTCAAACCCAGGCTGGGGAGGAAAATCAGGTGATAGTAGCGGTGGGTACGGGCCGGGGAGGGGGCTCAACCTCAGTGCTGGCGGGGGAGGGGGCGGCGGGGCGGGGCAGGGCGGCGGCCGCCCGCAGCAGGCCCGAGGCGCGGGGGGGCGGGCGGGCTGCGGCTGGAGCTCACCGTGAGGCCGGTGCCCAGCACGATCACGTCGTACTCCTCATTCATGTTGGATGGCGGTGCGTGTCTCGGCGGTGTTTGCGGGGCCGGGGCTGAGGCGGAGCGGGCGCTGCGCGGGGGCCGCGGCGGGAGCGCGAGAAAATGGAGGAGCCGCCGCCGTGAGGGGACCGCGCCGGGGGGGCGGGGCCTGCGCCGCGCCCGCCCCGCCCCGCCGCCCGCCAATCACCGCGCGCCGCCGCGCGCCATTGGCCGGCCGGGACGTCAATCAAAGGGCGGGGCGCGCGCGCGGCCGCTGCCACCGTGGTGGGGGGCGCGCCGCGCATGCGCACTTGGGCGCCACCCCCCCACACTGGAATCAATGGGGGGGACCCCAAATGGGGGGGGGGGGGCAGAATTAAGGGGGGGGCTTAATTAGGAGGGAGAAGGGCATCAGTTTAGGGGGGCATCAGTCAGGGGGTGATCAGTTAGGGGGGTCCCTTAATTTGGGGGGTCCCTAATTGGGGGATCTTCAGTGAGGGGGGGGTCCCTTAATTTGGGGGTCCCTTAATTTGGGGGGTCCTTAATTTTGGAAGGTCCTTAATTTGGGGGGTCCTTAGTTGGAGGGTCCCTTAATTTTGGGGTCCTCAATTGAGGGGGTCTCTTAATTTGGGGGGTCCCTAATTGGGGGGTCCTTAATTGGGGGGGATCCTTAATTTGGGGGGTCACAGTTTGGGGAGTCCCTTAATTTAGAGGGTCCTCAATTGGGGGCTCCCTTAATTTGGGGGGTCCTTAATTTTGGAAGGTCCTTAATTTGGGGGGTCCCTTAATTGGGGGATCCCTTAATTTAGGGGGTCCTCAATTGAGGGGGGGTCTCTTAATTTGGGTGGTCCTTAATTGGGGGATCCCTTAATTTGGGGGGTCCTCCATTGGGCAATCCCTTAATTTGGGGGGTCCTCAATTGGGGAGTCCCTTAATTGGGAGGGGGCCCTGCCTCAATTGGGGGAATCCCTTAATTTGAGGGGTTCTTAATTGGAGGGGTCCCTTAATTGGGGAGATCTTAATTTGGCAGGTCCTCAACTGGGGGATCCCTCAATTTGGGGGGTCCTCAATTGGGGGGGGTCGCTTAATTTGGGGGGTCCTTAATTGGGGGATCCCTTAATTGGAGGGGTCCCTTAATTTGGAGGGTCCTTAATTTTGGAAGGTCCTTAATTTGGGGGGTCCTTAGTTGGAGGGTCCCTTAATTTGGGGGTCCTCAATTGGGGGATCCCTCAATTTGGGGGGTCCTCAACTGGGGATCCCTTAATTGGGGGGGTCCTCATTTGAATGGGTCCCTTAAGTTGGGGGTCCCTTAATTGGGGAGGTCCCTTAATTGGGGGGGGGGTTCTTAATTGGGGGGGTTCCTTAATTAGGGAGGTCCCTTAATAGGGTGGTCCTTAATTTGGGGGGCCCTCAATTGGAGGATCTCTTAATTTGAAGGGTCCTCAGTTAAGGGGGCCCCTTAATTTGGGGGGTCCCTTAATTGGGGGGTTCCCTTAATTGGGGAGTCCTTAATTTGTGGGGATCCTCAGTTGGGGGGATCCTCAATTTGGGGGCCCGTCAATTGGGGGATTCCTTAATTTGGAGGGTCCTCAATTAAGGGGGTCCCTTAATTTGGGGGGGTCCCTTAATTTGGGGCATCCTCAGTTGGGGGGGTGTCCTCAATTGGGGGGTTCTTAATTTGGGGGGTTCTTAATTAGGGGGGATCCTTAATTTGGGGGGTCCTTAATTTGGGGAGTCCCTTAATTTGGGGGGTCTTTAACTGGGGGGGGGGGGGGCAGAATTAAGGGGAGGCCTTAATTAGAGGGGGTCAATTTGTGGGAGGGCCTCAGTTTAGGGGGGTCTCAGTTTAGGGGGTCTTCTATTTAGTTTCTCAATTGGGGGGCCCCCTGAGGGGTCCTTAGTTTAGGGGGGTCCTCAGTTGGGGGGGGCCTCATTTTAGGGGGTCTTCTATTTAGTTTCTCAATTGGGGGGCCCTCTGAGGGGTCCTTAGTTTAGGGGGGGTTCTCAATTGGGGGAGGCTCCTCAGTTTAGGGGGTCTGTAGTCTGGGGGGTGTCCCCAATTTGGGGGGTCCTTTGAAAGGGGATCCTCAATTTGGGGGCGTCCTTAGTTTGGGGGAGGGTCCTAAATTTGGGGGGTCCTTAGTTTGGAAGGTGTCTCCAATTTGGGGGGTCCTTAGTCCGGGGGTTGTCCCCAATTTGGGGGGTCCTTTGAAGGGGGATCCTCAGTTTGGGGGGGCCTTTAGTCTGGGGGGTGTCCCCAATTTGGGGGGTCCTTAGTTTGGTGGGTGTCCTAAATTTGGGGGGCCCTTAGTCTGAGGGATGTCCCCAATTTGGGGGGTCCATAGACTGGGGAGTGCCCTCTATTTGGGGGGTCCCTCAATTTAGGGGGAGTCCTCAATTTAGGGCGTCTCTAATTAGCAGGGCCCCCCCAATTTAGGGGGTGTTCCTCAGTTTGGGGTGTTCCTCAGTTTAGGGGGGTCCTCTGTTTGGGGGGTTCCTGAGTTTAGGGTGGGAGGGATCCTCTTTTTGGGGGGTCCTCAGTTTGAGGGGAGGTCCTTAATTTAGGGGGGGGGTCTTCTATTTGGGGGGGGTCCTCAATTTAGGGGGGGTCCTTTATTTGGGGGGCTCCTTAATTTAGGGGAGTCCTTTATTTGGGGGGGCTCCTTAATTTAAGGGGGTCCTCTGTTTGGGGGGGTTTCTCAATTTAGGGGGGTCCTTTATTTGGGGGGCTCCTTAATTTAGGGGGGTCTTCATTTTGGGGGGTTCCTCAGTCTAGGGGGGATCTGCATTGGGGATGTTACTTAATTTAGGGGGGTCCTTTATTTGGGGGGGTTCCTTAATTTAAGGGGGTCCTCTATTTGGGGGGGTTCCTCAATTTAGGGGGGTCCTTTATTTGGGGGGCTCTTCAATTTAGGAGGGGTCCTTTATTTGGGGGGGTTCCTTAATTTAGGGGGGGTCTTCAGTTTGGGGGGTTCCTCAGTCTAGGGGGGATCTGCATTGGGGATGTTACTTAATTTAGGGGGGTCCTTTATTTGGGGGGGTTCCCTAATTTAAGGGGGTCCTCTATTTGGGGGGGTTCCTCAATTTAGGGGGGTCCTTTATTTGGGGGGCTCTTCAATTTAGGAGGGGTCCTTTATTTGGGGGGGTTCCTTAATTTAGGGGGGGTCTTCAGTTTGGGGGGTTCCTCAGTCTAGGGGGGATCTGCATTGGGGATGTTACTTAATTTAGGGGAGTCCTTTATTGGGGGGGCTCCTTAATTGAGAGGGGGTGGTCTCTTCTATTTTGGGGGGCTCTTCTATTTGGGGGGGTTCTTAAGTTTAGGGGGGTCCTCCATTTAGGGGGGTCCTCTCCTTGGGGGGCTTCCTCAATCTTCCTCAATTCCTAAAATTCCTCACTTTGGGGGGGGACCCTCAGTTTGGGGGTCCTTAATTTAGGGGTGTCCTCATTTTGGGGGGGGGTCCCTCAATTTAGGGATAATGATAATTCCAGTCTGTTTCCACTTCCCTTCTCCACCACCTCTCCCATTCCCTGCTTTTCCCCCCAAACCAGAGTTTTCCTCTCATCCAGGATCACCCAAATCCTGCCCATCCTCATCCCAATCCCGTGTTTTCCAGATTTCAGTTTTTCCTTCCATTCCAGAGGTGTTTTTTTTTAATTCCTCCACCTCCCACTTGCTCCAGGAGGTGGGAATTTCCCAGCTGGGGCTGGTTGGGACCCTCCAATGGATCAGCACTCCAGGGAGGGAGCACAGAAAAGCTGGAAAAGCTGCTTATGGCTCTTGTGGCCATGGATTAGGAACCTGCATTCCCTGCCTCTGCCAGGACACTGGGAATGGTGGAGAACTGGGTGATGCTCCAGAATCCCTCCTTGGGAATCACCTGGATGGTTTGGGAGAGCAGAGATGGATCCTTGGAGATGCCTCATTCCTGGGGGGCAAACAGCAGGGAAAGGTTTCCTGCCTCTTCTCCAAGATCCATGGAGAAGATCCACGGATGGAGGAGCAGCTTGGGATGGGGCTGGAGGGCTCAGGGAATGTCTGTGTGGAGGCACCTGCAGCTGGAATGTTGGTGAGGATGAGCAGGAAGGAGAGGATGTGGCACAGCAGGGCCTTGGGATATCAGGATTGGGAGACAACAGCCAGAGGGTGAATCCTTGGAACTCCCAGAGAAAGGGAACAAGATGGACTAGGAACCACCAGCAGCTCCTGAGAGGTAGGAAAGGGCACATCCCAAATGGATACGTGGCCACCAACCTGAGGAAAGCCTGGGAGAAGCTGTGGAGTGTCAATCCCTGGAGGGATTTAAAGGACATCTGGAGGTGGCACTTGGGGACGTGGAACTGGCTGTGCTGGGGATGGTTGGGCTCTGGGGTCTCAGGGGGCTTTTCCTACCTAAAAGATTCCATGATTCCATAGCCTGAGGAAAGCCCAGATGTGAAGAGGAGCAGTATCTGCTGTCCCTCATCCCAAGAGAGACCACCCAGGAATGTCCTTGTGAGTTTTGGGGAGAGATGGTTTGACCATGGGAGAAACATCCATTTTATTCCATTTTGATGCTCCAGGAACAACAGCAGGAGCTGGTGGAGCTGCTGGAGGAGCCCAGAGGAGGCCCCAGAGCTGCTCCAGGGCTGATCCCTCTGCTCTGGAGCCAGGCTGGGAGAGCTGGGGGGTCACCTGGAGAAGAGAAGGGTCCAGGGACACCTGAGAGCCCCTGGCAGGGCCTGAAGGGGCTCCAGGAGAGCTGGGGAGGGACTGGGGCCAAGGCCTGGAGGGGCAGGACACAGGGAATGGCTTCCCAGTGCCAGAGGGCAGGGCTGGGGGGGCTGTTGGGAAGGGATTGGTGGGTGGGAGGGTGGGCAGGGGCTGGGCTGGATTTCCCAGAGAAGCTGTGGCTGCCCCTGGATCCATCCCTGGCAGTGTCCAAGGCCAGGCTGGAGCTCCTGGGACAGTGGGAGGGGTTGGGGGTGGAACTGGATGGGCTTTAAGTCCCTTCCCACCCAACCCATCCCAGCATTCCCATCAATCAGGAGATTTTGGCTCCATCCTTGGTGCTTCCAGGTCTCTCTGCAGCTGAACCATTCCCAGCCAAGGGAATTGCTGCATCCAGGAGGGCAAGCAGAGCTGAGGATGCTCCTGGCACAGGCAGTGCCCAATTGCTGTGTCCAGTGGGGCCCCAGAGTGCTGAGAGCCCCTGGCAGGGCCTGAAGGGGCTCCAGGAGAGCTGGGGAGGGACTGGGGCCAAGGCCTGGAGGGCCAGGACACAGGGAATGGCTTCCCAGTGCCAGAGGGCAGGGCTGGGGGGGCTGTTGGGAAGGGATTGGTGGGTGGGAGGGTGGGCAGGGGCTGGGCTGGATTTCCCAGAGAAGTTGTGGCTGCCCCTGCATTTCCTGGAGGAAAATAAGGGACATTCCCACAGGGACAGGTGGCACCAGGCTGAGGGTGCAGTGATGGGACAATCCAGGGGGACCTGGAGGAGTTTGGGAAGTGGGACATGGGAATCTCAGGAGGTCCAACAAGGCTGAGCTGCACCAGGTTGGTTGGAGGGGGTGGAGCAGCTCTGCTGGGAGGAAAGGTGGGAGAGCTGGGGGGGTTCAGCCTGGAGAAGGGAAGGTTTGGGGGGACCTTTGGGTGCCTGAAGGAGCTCCAAGAAACATGGAGAGGGACTGGGGCCAAGGGATGGAGGGCCAGGACACAGGGAATGGTTCCCAGTGCCAGAGGGCAGGGCTGGGGGGGCTGTTGGGAAGGGATTGGTGTCTGGGAGGGTGGGCAGGGGCTGGGCTGGATTTCCCAGAGAAGCTGTGGCTGCCCCTGGATCCATCCCTGGCAGTGTCCAAGGCCAGGCTGGAGCACCTGGCACAGTGGGAGGGGTTGGGGGTGGAACTGGATGATCTTTAAGTCCCTTCCCACCCAAACCATGGATTTGGGAATGGGATTCACACAGAGTCTGGCACTGCCAAGCTCTTCCCAGCACATTCCCACGGACACAAAGGTGTCCTGACTCCTTGGCTCCTATTCTGAAGTGAGGGACAACAGCAACACCAGCAAGAAAGATGGGATGGGCTGGGCTCTTTCCTGGGAGAACTCCCTGGAATGAGGCAGCCCCTTGCATTGCCCAGGTTGCTGCTTCCTGTATGGAGACCAGCACTGGATTTGTGGGATGATCTGGGATTTTTAGAGGGATGAAACCACTTCCTGGCCCACCCAGGGGCTGACACAGCTCCCACCATCCATCAGCACCTTCCAGATTAATTCAGCTTTCCCTCCTGGGGAAGAACCTCCTCCAGAGATGGGTCAAACAAGACAACTCAGCTCAATCCCTGTTGGATTTTTAACATCCCCTCTCCCAAAAAACACAGAATCCCACTGCTTTTCCATCAAGTTTCTATGGAATTTATAATTCCAGTTCCTTTTTTTCAGCCTAAAGACCCTCAATGTCATCACAAGGTTGAGGTCCCACTACTGATCCCAGCAGGATTTGGGATCACCTTTGGGCTGCAAGAAGGATATAAAAGGTGGATGCAGCTGGAAGATTCCCTGTCCTTGCCCTATCCAGAGGTGGCAATTAAAGGAATTTAAGAGATTACTGGAGAGCAGGTCCATTAAGGGCTGTCAAACCCACCATCCAGGTTTGTCCTTCCCCTCAGGATGTCCATGGTGTGGAAATGTCCCAGCAGGAGCCATGCAGGTCCCATGAAGTGGCATCTTCCTTGGGGATTTTCCATCAAGGAGCTGTTTGGATGCTCTGGGAGCTGCACAGGAAGGAAGTTCAGCCCTGGAATTTGGAAGGGAAAGAACAGCCATGAATTTACCAGGATGGGTCAGCAAAGGGGTGGGACAGAATTGTGGAATAGTTTGAGTTGGAAAGGACCTCAAAGATCATCTCATCCCACCCCCTGCCATGGGCAGAGACACCTCCCACTGTGCCAGGTGCTCCAGCCTGGCCTTGGACACTGCCAGGGATGGATCCAGGGGCAGCCACAGCTTCTCTGGGAAATCCAGCCCAGCCCCTGCCCACCCTCCCACCCACCAATCCCTTCCCAACAGCCCCCCCAGCCCTGCCCTCTGGCACTGGGAAGCCATTCCCTGTGTCCTGGCCCTCCAGGCCTTGGCCCCAGTCCCTCCCCAGCTCTCCTGGAGCCCCTTCAGGCCCTGCCAGGGGCTCTCAGCACTCTGGGGCCCCACTGGACACAGCAATTGGGCACTGCCTGTGCCAGGAGCATCCTCAGCTCTGCTTGCCCTCCTGGATGCAGCAATTCCCTTGGCTGGGAATGGTTCAGCTGCAGAGAGACCTGGAAGCACCAAGGATGGAGCCAAAATCTCCTGATTGATGGGAATGCTGGGATGGGTTGGGTTGGAAGGACCTGAAAGCCCATCCAGTTCCACCCCCAACCCCTCCCACTGTCCCAGGTTGCTGCAACCTGCCCTTGGACACTGCCAGGGATGGGGCAGCCACAACTTCCCAGGGAAAGCTGTACCAGGACCTCCCCACCCTCCTAGGGAACACCCATCCCATCCCACCCATTATCTCTTGGAAACAATCCCATTTATTACATGTATTACATTCCCAAGAGCCCACTCAGTTCTGGAGGACAATCCCACCACTTCCACCACACGTTTTCCCAAATCCCACCAACATACCACGTAGATCCCAGCCAGGCTCCTCCCTCTCCTCGTGCCTCACGTGGTGTCCTGGCACTCCTGCAGCACCTGGAGGAGCTCTGGCTTCCTGGCCAGCTGCCGTGCCAGCATTCCCGTCCCATCCGGTGCGTCTCGGAGCCCGGCTCGGAGCAGGAGCCGCGCGGCCACCTCGTGCTGCCCGGCACAGGCTGCGTGCAGCGCTGGGGACACGGCGTGACACGGTCACACACCCCCCCCAGCACACCTGGGGGCACCTGGAGCACCTGGAACACCCAGCCAGGCAGCCAAAGGGGCATGGAATGGGATGGGGTGGGGTGGGAGGGATTGGGAGGTTCCAACACCTGCGGTGGGCAGGGGCACTGCCAGCCATGCCCGGGGTGTTCCCAGGGGTGGAACCCACCACACTCACTGCAAAACATCCTTCCTTAAATCCTGATCCCCAGGGATAATCCCTGCAGGTGCCAGATCTGGATGAGGAGCATCTCAAGGACACAGAGACACAAACACGGGGACACAAACCCAGGGACACAAACCCAAGGACACAAACACAACATCCAACAGGCAGGAGGAGCCATGGAAAACATCCCAGGGCTGGATGAGCTCAGCACAGCTTGGAATTTACTCCCCAAACCTGGCCTTGGATATTCCCAGGGCTGGGAATCCACCAGGAAACTTGTGTTTCACCACCCTCACTATGAAAATTGTCTTCCTTTAATCTAACATGGATCCTGATCCCCAGGGATAATCCCTGCAGGTGCCAGATCTGGATGAGGAGCTTCCCAAGGACACAGAGACACAAACCCAGGGACACAAACCCAGCAAAGGTGCCAGGGAATGGAGCAACCTATGGGCAGGAGGAGCCATGGAAAACTTCCCAGGGCTGGATGAGCTCAGCACAGCTTGGAATTTACTCCCCAAATCTGGCCTTGGATATTCCCAGGGGTAGGAACCCACCACACTCACTGCAAAACTTTCTCCCTTAAATCCTGATCCCCAGGGATAATCCCTGCAGGTGCCAGATCTGGCTGAGGAGCTTCCCAAGGACATAGAGACACAAACCCAGGGACACAAACCCAGGGACACAAACACAGCATCCAACAGGCAGGAGGAGCCATGGAAAACATCCCAGGGCTGGATGAGCTCAGCACAGCTTGGAATTTACTCCCCAAACCTGGCCTTGGATATTCCCAGGGCTGGGAATCCACCAGGAAACTTGTGTTTCACCACTCTCACTGTAAAAATTGTCTTCCTTTAATCTAACATGGATCCTGATCCCCAGGGATAATCCCTGCAGGTGCCAGATCTGGCTGAGGAGCTTCCCAAGGACACAGAGACACAAACACAGGGACACAAACCCAGCAAAGGTGCCAGGGAATGGAGCAACCTATGGGCAGGAGGAGCCATGGAAAACTTCCCAGGGCTGGATGAGCTCAGCACAGCTTGGAATTTACTCCCCAAATCTGGCCTTGGATGTTCCCAGGGGTGAGAACCCACCACACTCACTGCAAAACTTTCTCCCTTAAATCCTGATCCCCAGGGATAATCCCTGCAGGTGCCAGATCTGGCTGAGGAGCTTCCGAAGGACACAAGTCCTGGGACACAAACACAACATCCAACAGGCAGGAGGAGCCATGGAAAACATCCCAGGGCTGGATGAGCTCAGCACAGCTTGGAATTTACTCCCTGAACTTGGTCTTGGACATTTCCAGGGGTGGGAATTCACCCCACTCACTGCAAAACTTTCTCCCTTAAATCCTGATCCCCAGGGATAATCCCTGCAGGTGCCAGATCTGGATGAGGAGCTTCCCAAGGACACAGAGACACAAACCCAGGGACACAAACCCAGGGACACAAACACAGCATCCAACAGGCAGGAGGAGCCATGGAAAACATCCCAGGGCTGGATGAGCTCAGCACAGCTTGGAATTTACTCCCCAAATCTGGCCTTGGATGTTCCCAGGGGTGAGAATCCACCCCCCTCACTGCAAAACTTTCTCCCTTAAATCCTGATCCCCAGGGATAATCCCTGCAGGTGCCAGATCTGGATGAGGAGCTTCCCAAGGACACAAGTCCAGAGACACAAACACAACATCCAACAGGCAGGAGGAGCCATGGAAAACATCCCAGGGCTGGATGAGCTCAGCACAGCTTGGAATTTACTCCCCAAACCTGGCCTTGGATATTCCCAGGGGTGGGAATCCACCAGGAAACCTGTTTCACCACCCTCACTATGAAAACTGTCTTCCTTTAATCTAACATGGATCCTGATCCCCAGGGATAATCCCTGCAGGTGCCAGACCTGGCTGAGGAGCTTCCCAAGGACACAGAGACACAAACACAGGGACACAAACCCAGCAAAGGTGCCAGGGAATGGGGCATCCAATGGGCAGGAGGAGCCATGGAAAACATCCCAGGGCTGGATGAGCTCAGCAGAGCTTGGAATTTACTCCCCAGATCTGGCCTTGGATGTTCCCAGGGGTGGGACCCATCCCACTCACTGCAAAACTTTCTCCCTTAAATCCTGATCCCCAGGGATAATCCCTGCAGGTGCCAGACCTGGCTGAGGAGCTTCCCAAGGACACAGTGACCCCCACCCAGCACCTGGAGCCACGGGAACCATCCCAAAGCCACATGAGCTCAGCAGAGCTGGAATTCCCTCAGGGATGGGGTGGATGCAGAGACATCCCCACGGGGTTTTAGCCAAACCTGAGCACTGGGTAAGTGGCCTTTTTTGGCAACAGCTGAAACCATTTCCATGGTTTTTTTTCCCTGAGACAGAGATGCTGATGCAAGAGCTGCCTGAGCCTCTCCCGCCGGGAATGCCGACTCTGGCATCGCTATAGCAACCCCAGTGATGCTCCAGCCCTGTGTTCTTATTTGCTCACAAGCCATTTCTGGGCTCTTTGCTGAGAAATTGAGGCCTGAGAGCTCCTAAAATCCATATGTTTGTCCACCCAACCTGCTCCATTCCAGCCAAATTCCAGTGAGGTGGAGAATCGAAGCTCCAGAAGGTCTTGTGGGAAGAATAAGGAGGTGGGTGAAGAGAAACCCCTGATTTGCATCCCTGTTCTTCCCCAAAAGGCATCCCTGTTCTTCCCCAAAAGGAATCCCTGTTTGTCCCAAAAGGCATCCCTGTTCTTCCCCAAAAGGCATCCCTGTTTTTCCCAAAAGGCATCCCTGTTTTCCCCAAAGGCATCCCTGTTTTTCCCCAAAAGGCATCCCTGTTTTTCCCCAAAAGGCATCCCTGTTTTTCCCAAAAGGCATCCCTGTTTTTCCCCAAAAGGAATCCCTGTTTGTCCCAAAAGGCATCCCTGTTTTTCCCCAAGGACCATCCCTGTTTTTCCCCAATGACCATCCCTGTTTTTCCCAAAAGGCATCCCTGTTTTTCCCCAAAAGGCATCCCTGTTTTTCCCCAAAAGGCATCCCTGTTTTCCCCAAAAGGCATCCCTGTTTTTCCCAAAAGGCATCCCTGTTTTTCCCCAAAAGGCATCCCTGTTTTTCCCAAAAGGCATCCCTGTTTTTCCCCAAAAGGCACCCCTGTTTTTCCCCAAAAGGCATCCCTGTTTTTCCCAAAAGGCATCCCTGTTTTTTCCCAAAAGGCATCCCTGTTTTTCCCAAAGGACCATCCCTGTTCTTCCCCAAGGGAAAAGCCCCAAGTCAGACATCAGAAATTCCAGCAAGGACAAAACCAGTGAATGAAAACCGGGAAACTCGGCCCCTGTTTCATCCATCATTCTGCTTCCAGAGCCTTTGGCATCCATGGATTTGGAATCTCCCTGCTGAGCAGACACAGCATGGGATGCTATGGAGGTTGGGATGCACTTAGGGAAGCTCTCAGGGTCACACAGAGGGGAACAAACAGCCCATTCCTTACCGGATCGGCCCTTCCCATCCTTTGCCTGGATGTCGGCGCCGAGGGACAGCAGCGTCTGGATGGTGTGTCCATGTCCTTCCTGCAGTGGAGCATGGAATTCTGGCTCAGCTCTGCACAAGCTGATCCATCCCTGGCCTGGGAGGGCACAGATCTGCCCTGCCACAGGTAAATCTGGGATAGTAGGAGCTGCTCCAAGCTCCAGAGGATCCCAGAGCAGATGGGAGTCAAGGTTGGGGCATATGGAAGTGCAGATTGGATCCAAGTGGCAGGGATTGCTCTGGCACAGCAGGCACAGCCCTGTTATCCCATGGGAATGGGCCACAGAGATGACACCAGGGACACCTTCCACCATCCCAGGGTGCTCCAAGCCCAGGTTGCTCCAGCCTGGCCTTGGACACTGCCAGGGATGGATCCAGGGGCAGCCACAGCTTCTCTGGGAAATCCAGCCCAGCCCCTGCCCACCCTCCCACCCACCAATCCCTTCCCAACAGCCCCCCCAGCCCTGCCCTCTGGCACTGGGAACCATTCCCTGTGTCCTGGCCCTCCAGGCCTTGGCCCCAGTCCCTCCCCAGCTCTCCTGGAGCCCCTTCAGGCCCTGCCAGGGGCTCTCAGCACTCTGGGGCCCCACTGGACACAGCAATTGGGCACTGCCTGTGCCAGGAGCATCCTCAGCTCTGCTTGCCCTCCTGGATGCAGCAATTCCCTTGGCTGGGAATGGTTCAGCTGCAGAGAGACCTGGAAGCACCAAGGATGGAGCCAAAATCTCCTGATTGATGGGAATGCTGGGATGGGTTGGGTTGGAAGGGACTTAAAGCCCATCCAGTTCCAACCCCAACCCCTCCCACTGTGCCAGGTGCTCCAGCCTGGCCTTGGACACTGCCAGGGATGGATCCAGGGGCAGCCACAGCTTCTCTGGGAAATCCAGCCCAGCCCCTGCCCACCCTCCCAGCCACCAATCCCTTCCCAACAGCCCCCCCAGCCCTGCCCTCTGGCACTGGGAACCATTCCCTGTGTCCTGGCCCTCCAGGCCTTGGCCCCAGTCCCTCTCCATCTTCCAATTCCAAATCCCTTTAATCCCAGGGGATCTTGAGCTGCTCTTCCTGAGGTTATTTCAGCTCCAAGAGCAGAACCTGTTTCTCATGTGGACTGTGGCTTTCCTAAAGGATTCCTCCAGGATTTGGGATGCCCTGGGACAAGTGTCCTCCCTCCTTCCTCTGCCAGGAGCCAGTTCCAAACTCCACAGGGGAAATCACAGCACAGTTCCCACCCTTCTCCTCTCTCCATAAATCAATCCTCTCTCCCTAAATATTCCTCAGTGCCATGAATTGTGGTGCAGCATGAGAATGGAAAGCCCTGATTTTTCCCCCCATTCCTGCAGGATTCCATACCATCTTCCCTGTTCTCCAGGCTCCCCTTTCCCTGCTGAGCTCACTCCCTGTTTTCCATGGCAAAGACACAGAGCCAGGAACTGCTTTAAGCTGCCACAGCCTTGGCAGCAAATGGAGTTGAAAACACATCATTTGATTTTGTTTAATAAATGCAAAAAAAATAAGAATAAAAAACACCCCAAACCCGAAGAAAAAGCCCAAACAAATGATGGGTAAATACAAAGTGACCCCAAGCCCAGGCAAGGCAGAGAAATCCAGCAAAGCATTCCCTAACCAGGCAGGACTGAGCTGGGATCCTCTCCAAGGCTCATTGTATTCCCCTTGGCAACCAGCAGGGCTTTTGGGGAGCTGGGAGAAGAGGCCTCTTTTGTGGGAGCTGGGAATGGCACGGGAGGAGAATGCCAACATTCCCAACTAATGGCATGGAGGGGTTTCTGGGAGTGGGATGGTGGGATGCTCCTTTATTCCCAAGTCTAGAGCAGGCTCTGAGTGCTGCATGTTGAAGCCCAGGAGGTTTAAGATCCCGGGATCTGGGCAGGGATATTCCCTGGCTGCCAGTTGTGGAGTGACAGTGCCAAGCAGGAGGGATCCCAGGGAGAAGGAGGGAAGTTTTGGGATCTGCTCAGGCCCTGCTTCCCACACAGGCACGAGCTGAGAGGAGGACAAAGCTCCAAGGATTCTCACTGCCTGGAATGCAAAACAGCTCCGGAGTGAAGGACACAGATAAGCACCCAAGAGCTCCCTCCACATTCCCACCCCTCCTTTCCCACAGCTGGACACCCTCTGTCTCTGCTCTGCACAGCTGGACAGTCATGGAATCATGGAATGTTTTGGGTGGGAAGGGACTCCCCAGTGTCATCCATTCCCACCCCCCAGCATGGACACAACCCCTGATAGCCCAGGTTGCTCCAAGCCCCATCCAACCTGGTCTTGGACACTTCCAGGGAACAGCACCCTGGGAAATGCAAGGGGCTGCCTGATTCCAAGGAATTCTCCTAGGGAAGAGGCCTTCCCATCTTTCTTGCTGGTGTTGCTGTTGTCCCTCACTTCAGGGTGGGACCAAGGACTCAGGACACCTTTGTGTCCGTGGGAATGTGCTGGGAAGAGCTTGGCAGTGCCAGACTCTGTGTGAATCCCATTCCCAAATCCATGGTTTGGGTGGGAAGGGATTTAAAGCCCACTCAGTTCCACCCCCAACCCCTCCCACTGTCCCAGGTGCTCCAGCCTGGCCTTGGACACTGCCAGGGATGGATCCAGGGGCAGCCACAGCTTCTCTGGGAAATCCAGCCCAGCCCCTGCCCACTCTCCCACCCACCAATCCCTTCCCAATATCCCATCTATCCCTGCCCTCTGGCACTGGGAACCATTCCCTGTGTCCTGCCCCTCCATCCCTTGGCCCCAGTCCCTCTCCATGTTTCTTGGAGCTCCTTCAGGCACCCAAAGGTCCCCCCAAACCTTCCCTTCTCCAGGCTGAACCCCCCCAGCTCTCCCACCTTTCCTCCCAGCAGAGCTGCTCCAGCCCCTCCAACCAACCTGGTGCAGCTCAGCCTTGTTGGACCTCCTGAGATTCCCATGTCCCACTTCCCAAACTCCTCCAGGTCCCCCTGGATTGTCCCATCACTGCACCCTCAGCCTGGTGCCACCTGTCCCTGTGTGAATGTCCCTTATTTTCCTTCAGGAAATGCAGGGGCAGCCACAACTTCTCTGGGAAATCCAGCCCAGCCCCTGCCCACCCTCCCACCCACCAATCCCTTCCCAGCCCTGCCCTCTGGCACTGGGAACCATTCCCTGTGTCCTGGCCCTCCAGGCCTTGGCCCCAGTCCCTCCCCAGCTCTCCTGGAGCCCCTTCAGGCCCTGCCAGGAGCTCTCAGCTGTCCCTGGACCCTTCTCTTCTCCAGGTGACCCCCCAGCTCTCCCAGCCTGGCTCCAGAGCAGAGGGATCCAGCCCTGGAGCAGCTCTGGGGCCTCCTCTGGGCTCCTCCAGCAGCTCCACGAGCTCCTGCTGTTGGACCCAGAGCTGGACACAGTTCCAGGTGGGATCTCCCCAGAATGGACAAGACAGGGAGAACCTGGCCCTGCTGCCCACACCTCTTTTGCTGCCCAGAAAACAAAGAATGGGACCAGCCTGGAGCAGATGGACAGCAGCAAAGGATGAGCCAGGAATGCAGATCCCCCACCACCCACACCAGGCTGCTGGAGGAGCCTGACAGGAGCTTTTCCAAGGAATTCTGGGCACAGGGACCAACCTTGGCAGCGTAGTGCAGGGCTGGGAGCTGCAGGGAGGTGGCTCTGCTGTTGACATCCACCCCCAGCTCAGACACCAGGAACTGGATGGCCCCATCCTGGGCTGTCACTGCTGCCCTGTGCAGGGCCTGAGCTCCCAGGGCATCCAGGGCAGTGGGACAGGCCTGGAATTCAGAAAAACAATGGAAGTCACACTTAGCCCAAGGTATCACCCAATTGCCCAAGAGCTGGTGGTGCCTCAGGGTTTTATAAAGCCTGGGAGGCACTTGCACTTCCAGGGATTTCAGTGCTGCTCCATGGCTGGGATAATTTAGGGAATTCAGTCAACTCTGCCACCTTCAGAGCCTGAAATCTGAGACTAAAGCCATGAGGGAATGTCACAGCTCTGTGGGGTGAGGCCTGAGGGGGCTCCAGCAAGCTCAGATCACTCAGGGATCAATAAATGATCAATAAATCCTGCAGGGTCTGCTCCCTGCTCTGCACAACCCATGACATCCCTGCTGGGTCACATTCCTGGGAGTCCACACATCAGCAGGGGGGCTCTGGGTAACACCTGGCCAGATGTGTCCCTGTTATCCACCCTTGGGATGGTCATGGAGGCTTCAGAACTCCAAGTGCTGGATTTGGGCATGTCCTGTCCCCTCCTGCCACTACCTGGAGTCACCATCCCACTTCTCCAGTGTGGGGACACTTCCCA